>NC_072783.1:9361973-9661973 GCF_022539595.1 Amphiprion ocellaris
TCTATACTATGAAATTTTTTGAGGGACATGCTAAACTAGGACGTTTTTTAGGTGACATGCTATACTACAATGTATTCTGGACGACATGCTAAACTATGACGTTTTTTGGATGACATGCTAAGCTATGACATTTTTAGAGTGACATGCTACACTATGTCGTCTTTTGGATGACATGTTATATTATGATATTTTTTGGACGACATGCTATACTATGATGTTTTTTTAAAGCGACATGCTGTACTATGACGTTTTTTGAGCCACATGCTATACTATGACGTTTTTTAGGCGACGTGCTATACTATGACATTTTTTTGGACGACATGCTATACTATAACTTTTTTTGGATGACATGCTATACTATGACGTTTTTTAGGCGACGTGCTATACTATGACATTTTTTTGGACGACATGCTATACTATAACTTTTTTTGGATGACATGCTATACTATGACGTTTTTTGGATGACATGCAATACTTTAATTGCAGGATAAATGCTTTATTATAAAATTATTATAAAATTTCAGCAGGAAAATAGCAATAGCCCATAAATCATCAGACAACCAATTAAACATTAATTTCTATAACAATCCTCTAATATGACCCCTAACTGGAACTATGCTTTTATCTAAGAAGAGCGATAATCACCCAAACTATGTAATTTGGAGGGGGAGAGCAGACGGTGTGGCCACACCCGGCTGCTCACCTGAAGACCGATGCCCCGCTGGGGCTCTGCTCCAGGGAGGAGGTGGAGAGAGAGTTCAGTCCCGATTTAGATCTGGTATCCTTTATGTTGTTTGGCCCAATAAAAACTTTGTTATAATCCACTCTGGTGTTAATCCTTTTGGAAATAGTAGAGTTCAGTAACATTCCTTCAGTCAGCGTTATTTTTAGATCACAGTCTTTCGTAATCCTCCAACAGTGCAGAAGGAGCAGTCCTTAAATCCATAATTCCCGTGGAAAAGTTATTCCTTTACAGATCATGTTGAATTCTCGTCCAAGTTACGTGGTAAAATCCCTCATGCTCAGAACATTGCTACCTGGCTTGCATCCAGCGACTACCTCGTAACTCTCCCAACAACTCTTTCCAACAGGTGCATTTTATAGCAAACTTCTCTCTCCAGAATTTACATATGCGATGTCAGCATCCAGTTTGCATACGTGATGACAGTACACTTTTAATTTACATACGTGATGACAGCATCCATCCCCCTCCTCACTCGTGCACTGCTCCCATCCACCGACCTCATGGCCTCTGCGTGTTCTGGAGGAACCAAAACCTTGGACTGTTTTGCCCTTTCACCCAGTCTCAACTTTCTATTACTGTATTTGTTCCATCCACAGCTAAGAGCAGACCTCCGGTCAGGGAACAGGAGTAGCTGATGTCAGCGCCTAATAATCACTGACACCACACTGTACATCTCTGCACAGTGCGCACAGACTTACGCTAATACCCCCAAAATATATAAAATATATACTGCTCATTAACTTGTGCAGTGACCCAAGTTTGTCTCGTCTTCTCGCTTCGCCTCCAAGTCAACAACCTCCCAATTTCACAGGGTGATCAAACTTCTGTAAACATCTCTATTTCGTAGTAATCAAAACCTTAAAAGCATTTCCATTCTCACAGTAATAAAAACCTTTAACACATCATTTCTCTTGGCAACCCTAGGCCTCACTTCCTACAGTGAGTTGCTGCCCCCATGTGGTTACTCCCTATACCAACATTATAAAAGGCAAGTATTAAAATAATCAACTCCCCACTCCTCTGATTTTTACACTATTCAAAATAAAGATTACATAAAAAAGACATATTCAAAAATAATAAACTCACCACCGTTCCCGGTGAGGTACGCTTCTGATTTCTACACTGTTTCTAAAAAAAATTGTATAAAAAGACATTCAAAAAATAATCAACTCATCACCTTTCACAGTGAGATAATCTTCTGATTTCTACGCTGTTTCAAATAAAGATTGTATATATTTAACAAATATAGGCATTTGGTTAGTTTACACACATTTATTACATTAGAGCATGAATTAATGGTAAATCACAGGTTATAATATCATACTGTGCCCCCTCATTTGTCTGTTATTCTGCCAGAAGCCCGCACCTATGGCTGACTCGGGGATCTCATACCTCTATGATCTTTGACAGACGTTTTTGGAACGACATGCTATACTATGACGTTTTTGGGACAACATGCTATACTATGACGTTTTTTGAGAGACATGCTATACTATGACGTTTTTAGAGCGACATGCTAAACTATGACGTTTTTTGAGTCACATGCTATACTATGACGTTTTTTAGACGACATGCTATACTATGACGTTTTTAGAGTGACATGCTAAACTAATACTTTTTTAGGCGACATGCTATACTACAATGTTTTCTGGATGACATGCTAAACTATGACGTTTTTTGAGTGACATGCTATAATATGACGTTTTTTGGCGACATGCTATACTATGACGTTTTTGTAGTGACATGCTAAACTATGACGTTTTTTAGGCGACATGCTATACTATGATATTTTTTGAATGACATGCTATACTATGACGCTTTTAGAGCGACGTGCTATACTATGACGTTTTTAGAGTGGCATGCTATACTATGATGTCTTTAGAGCAACATGCTATACTATGATGTTTTTTAGGCGACATGCTATACTATGACTTTTTTTGGACGACATGCTGTACTATGATATTTTTTAGAGTGACATGCTAAACTATGACCTTTTTTTGGACGACATGCTATACTATGATATTTTTTGGACGACATGCTGTACTATGACGTTTTTGTAGTGACATTCTATACTATGACCTTTTTTTGGACAACATGCAATACTATGATGTTTTTAGAATGACTTGCTAAACTATAACGGTTTTTTGGACGACATGCTATACTATGACGACTTTAGAGTAACATTTTTAGGCGACATGCTATACTACAATGTTTTCTGGATGACACGCTTAACCGTGACATTTTCAGAGTGACATGCTATACTATGCTGTTTTTTAGAGCCACATGCTATACTATGACGTTTTTTCAGCGACATGCTAGACTATGATGTTTCTTGGACTAAAGTCTATACTATGATGTTTTCAGAGTGACATGCTATACTATGATGTTTTTTACAGCCACATGCTAAACTATGACGTTTTTGGGACAACATGCTATACTATGACGTTTTTAGAGCGACATGCTATACTATGACGTTTTTTGAGTGACATGCTATACTATGACGTTTTTAGAGCGACATGCTATAATATGACATTTTTAGAGCGACGTGCTATACAATGATGTTTTTTACAGCCACATGCTATACTATGATGTTTTTTGGACGACATGCTATACTATGACTTTTTTAGAGCGACATGGTATACTATGATGTTTTTAGAGCGACGTGCTATACTATGACGTTTTTGGGACGACACGCTATACTATGATGTTTTTTGGACGACCTGCCAAACTATGACATTTTTTGGATGACATGCTATACTATGACGTTTTTAGAGTGACATGCTGTACTATGATGTTTTCTGGACGACATGCTATACTATATTTTTTGAGCAACATGCTATACTATGATGTTTTTTGAGCAACATGCTATACTATGATGTTTTTTAGAGCGACATGCTATAATATGACGTTTTTTGGACTAAAGGCTATACTATGACGTTTTCTGAGCGACATGCTGTACTATCACATTTTTAGAGCGACATGCTATACTATGATATTTTTTGAATGACATGCTATACTATGACGTTTTTTGAGCGACATGCTAAACTATGACGTTTTTTAGGCGACATGCTATACGACAATGTTTTCTGGACGACATGCTATACAATGACTTTTTTTGGACGACATGATATACTATGATATTATTTAGAGCCACATGCTATACTGTGACGTTTTTAGAGCGACATGCTAAACTATGATGTTCTTTGGACGACATGCTAAACTATGACGTTTTTTAGGCGACATGCTACACTGTAACGTTTTTAGAGCGACATTCTATACTATGATATTTTTTGGACAACATGCTATACTATGACGTTTTTTGGACCAACGGCTATACTATTAGGTTTTCTGAGCGACATGCTGTACTATGATATTTTTTGGATGACATGCTATACTATGATGTTTTTTAAGATAGATAAGTCCTTTATTTCTCCCCATGCCAGGGGAAATTCACATTGTTACAGCAGCTTATGTAGCAATGGACGTAGTAATAGAAATAAAATAATAATAGAACAGTAGTAATAATATTTACAATATGTACAGGGATGAGAAATTAGGATGAAATAGTACAGTATTGACACACTGTAAGACAATGCAGTATAAAGTGGCTTAAAAAAATAAGTTTAAAAAGTGCAAAGATATAGCAGTGCAATAATGTCTGTGCAAATTTTATGGTTGGTGTGGTAATGATATGAGTCCAGTTTATGTTAACATCAGCCAGTGATGCTGATGTTGTAAAGTCTTATAGCAGATGGAATGAAGGACCTGCGATAGCGTTCCTTCTTGCAGGGTGGATGTCTCAGTCTGCTGCTGAAGGAGCTGGCTGGTCGGTGCTTTGATGAGAGGGGGGAGGAGTGGGAGCAGAGTCAAATCTACGGTGGCCGAGAGGTGCAAACCAAATTTACATAATGCAAAACACTTTTACAACCTCCAAGACAAATTTACAAGCGATAAAACACTTTTACAAGTCCAGAAACACTTTTACAAATCCAAAATCCAAATTTACATAATGCAAAACACTTTTACAACCTCCAAGACAAATTTACAAGCGACAAAACACTTATACAACCTCCAAGACAAATTTACAAGCGACAAAACACTTATACAACCTCCAAGACAAATTTACAAGCGACAAAACACTTTTACAAGTCTGAAAACACTTTTACAAATCCAAATTTAACCGGAACGGGAATGTCCCAACTCCGGGGTATAACCGGAAGTGACAACGAGGAGCGGCTAATGCACTCTGTCGGTCTGATCTGCGACATTTAAACACTCTAAAGACCGACCACACGAAAACCAAAACCGCGTCAATCGGTTCATATGTTACCCACAAAACGGGCAAAACATCACTGTGGTATACTGAGATTTAATATTATTGTTTTAAATGTTATACCAAGGCTTGTTCCAAGTTAAATGTACAAGTATACTGTGGACAGTAATTATTACAACGTTATATTGTTGTTATACGGTTTCTCCAGTAGAGGGCGCACGAGCGTAATGTTACCTACTGAATGTTACTGTTGTGAGAGAACCACAGAAGAATCGGTACCTAAAAGATATGTGCTTGGTGGTTGTGCACGAGCTTCAGTAAAAACAACTGAACTAAACTTGAGATGTTGTGCAAAGTTATTTGGGCCACGATGCAACAATCACCCGCTCGCTTGGTTCACCATTAACAACAACGAAAAGTTGCATTAGCCGCTCCTCGTTGTCACTTCCGGTTATACCCCGGAGTTGGGACATTCCCTTTCCGGTTAAATTTGGATTTGTAAAAGTGTTTTCGGACTTGTAAAAGTGTTTTGTCGCTTGTAAATTTGTCTTGGAGGTTGTAAAAGTGTTTTGCATTATGTAAATTTGCACAGACATTCTTGCACTGCACATCTTTGCACTTTTAAACTTTATTTTTATTTTTATTTTTTCTGTTAAAAATTTTGCCACCCTTGTATATATTGTAAATAAAACTGCTGTAACAATGTAAATTTCCCCTGGAGTGGGGAGAAATAAAGAACTTTATCTTATCTTATCTTAAATTTGGTTTGCACCTCTCGGCCACCGTACAAATCTGTTAAAGAACAGATTCAGCTCATTGGCCCACTCCTGGCCTCCTGCTGCAGCTCCCCTCTCATGGCCTCTGCTGTAACCAGAGATGGATCTCAGGTCTCTCCAGACCTCCCTTGTGTTATTGTCCTGCAGGTGAGATTCCATCTTGGTCCTGTAGCTGGCCTTGTCTGCCTTGATCTTCTTCTTTATCTCCTTCTGCACCCTCCTCAGCTCCTCTTTGTCCCCAGATCCAAAAACCCTCCTCTTCTCCTTCAGCAGGGTCTTCAGTTCCAGGGACACCCAGGGTTTGCTGTTAGAGAAACACCGTACTTTCCTGGTCGGTACGATGTTCTCTGCACAGAAGTTAATGTAGTCCGTAACAGTGTCTGTCAGTGCATCAATGTCCTCCCCGTGTGGACCACACAGCACATCCCAGTCTGTGGTCTCAAAGCAGTCCTGCAGCGCCTCAGTGGCCTCGTCAGACCACTTCTTCACATACCTGGTGGTGGGGGGTTGTTTCTTCACCATAGGTATATAAATGGGCTGCAGTCTCACCAGGTTGTGATCTGATTGGCCCAGCGGGGGGAGGAGGGAGGAGCTGTATGCATCCTTGATGTTTGCATACAGCAGGTCCAGGGTTTTATTGTCTCTGGTATGGCAGGTCACGTACTGGGTGAACGTGGGGAGAGTGGCAGAGAGCGATGCATGATTAAAGTCTCCTGAGATGATGATAAGAGACTGAGGGTGAGATGTTTGCAGCTGGGACACTACACTGTGGATGAGTTCACAGGCTGCAGCCGCATCAGCCGAGGGAGGGATGTACACAGTAATGGCTATTACATGTGAATACTCCCGGGGCAGATAGAACGGACGCAGACTGACCGCCAGTAATTCTACATCCTTAGTGCAGAGCTGCTCTTTTTTGGACGACATGCCAAAATATGGCTTTTTCAGAGCGACATGCTATACTATGATTTTTTTGGACAACATGCTATTCTATGACATTTTTAGAGCGACGTGCTAAACTATGACGTTTTTTGGACCAAAGCCTATACTATGACGTTTTTAGAGCGACATGCTATGCTATGAGGTTTATTGAGCGACATGCTATACTATGACGTTTTTAGAGTGACATGCTATACTATGACATTTTTTGGACGATACACTGTACTATAGGCTTTTTTAATTGACATATTACAGTGACTTTTTTTTGTTTTAGTTTTTTTTGTTTTTTAGCAACATTTTATAAGAATTTGAACAGTTTTAAAAATTACTGTGCTTTTACTTGTGCAATGAAATATTATTCTATGGCATTTTTTAGATGACATATTATACTCTGATGTTTTCTTGAATTACATACCATTTTGACAATATACTGCACTATGACATTTTTTGAACCACATATCATACATGACAATTTTAGGCAACATCCTATCATTTTGCGCTTTTTGAACCACATAATGTATGGTTTGTTTGTTTTTTGCCAACATGCTATATTAAGTGCTACAGGCCATACTATGTTATTCTTCAAAAGCATACTATACTTTGACATTTTCTGAACTACATCCCATACTATGGCGTTATACACAGAGTGCTTTGGTTACATGTTGATTTATAATCTAGATTTTTTTTCTGTTTTGTTTTTTGATGGGATTACCACAGACCTGACTGTGAACACCGTTGACACCCACCTCAGGGAGACGCTGCCTAAGATCTCAAGGCTGCTTGGTCGTGGTCTTTCTGGTCCTGCTCCAGAACGCCTTCATCAACTACGTCTTCTTTTGAAGAGGCCCTCAGATGCTGCAATCTCTGACCTTAAGGAGGAACTGCTACTTTCACTCTGTAACGAGACGGCGGTTATTTTAAAGACCCAGCTCCTAGCGGCTTTGAGTGAAAGTTTAACATCCATCAACATGAAACTACAGACAGTTAAATCTGAGCTGTCGGTCAGTATTTCAAACATCAAGTCCGACCCGGCTGTCCTAAAGCACGCTGTGGGTGAAATGGAAACTTCACTCTCCACATCACCGACGACATCGTCACACTCCAAAGCAGAGCACCTGTCTGCTGGACTTTTAAAAGTGGACTATAAATGTAAAGAATGTGAGCAGCAGCAGCCTGTGAGCAGCAGAACAGATGTGATCAGAAGTCCTTTTCTTTTTTCTTTTCTTTCTGGTTGACTTGATGCTGTCAGATTCAGATGTTGGAGCTGATTCTGATCTTTGAGGATAAAAAGCTGCTTTTCCTTCACAGACTTTTCAGGAAATTATTCTCTCAGGTTTTCTCTGCTATTGATATTTTTATCATCTGTGATTATTTCATTATTTCATTATTGTAAAATAAAGTTTGAGACATAAAGACTCATTTAGTTATTTTATTTCTGAAATCTTTGACATAGCAGAACTAAACTTCCATTTTCCTTCTTGTACTTCTGATACTAGAACTAAACGTGTCTTCAACACAGATCATCTGGTTTTAATGAATCAGCAGCAACATCACAACAACAAATGAGACAATTTTCATCAAATTAATGAAACTGATGTCATTTAAAACTATCAGAGTCTGTTTTAGTGTCAAATTAAAGCTGATTACCCTAACTAGCCCTACCCTAACCCTAACTAGAACATTATCATTACTGTTTTAATCACATTTAAGTTCCTGAACGTTACATTAACATCAGCCAGCCACAGTTTTATGACCTTAATGAACCACATTACAGGAACACAACACACTTCAGCTGTTGACAGGAAACAACACAAACATCGTTAGCTTGATGCTACATTTAGCTGCTAATCAGGACTGGTCAGCTAGCTTGGTTAGCATTGCTAATTCACATTAAAGCTAATATTCACTGGATGCTAACTTTCTTCTCTAGTCAACACACACAAATAAACTCCACTAACTCCTGGGGTTCACTGCTCACATTATATCCGACTCTGAAGTTGAACAAAAAGTTCATTAAAACTGGCACCAATCAGTAAATTATCATTTATTACCAACCGGCTGTCGGAGTTCTTCAGTGTCTGTTGGTCCAATCAGCCGAAGGACTGAATTACTGAACTGAAAACTGATTAAAACAAGACAACGGACAGTAAAACTGTCTGTGGAAAATGTGCTGCTGCTCCACCGATAAATACTAACAAACTAAAACAAACTTGGTGGAAGTGTTGCTTTTAGTGATTTTTTTAATAAATAGCAAATATGAGGCTTTTATTTTTCTGGAAGTAAAAGGAAACATTGCTTATCCATAGTTTCGCTAACTTAACTTTAGCTGCACTTTCACCATGTTCTGATAGATTATTTTTAAAAAATATTAAAATAGCTGCATTTCCTTTGTACATTTGGTCGTTTCTTATGTTGCTGCTGTTTCATTGCAATTAGATTTTAATAATATCACTTTAAATACAGATAACTGAAAAGAAAAAACTGGCTCTGAAATACTCAATGAACTGATACGTCATCTAGTGTTAAACTGAATAAGAATTCTTAATAATATAAAATGTAACTGACTGAGCTGTATTAATTAAATCGAGGTATTTCAAATTGAAAGAAACACAACATTGACTGAAAGATTTCAGCCAATTAAACCTTAAATTCATTTACCTAAGAAAACCATCCTTTAACATCTTACCTTGAAATGACCTACATTTTTTAAAAAAATATAGGTGCAAAGTAAAAGTTTCACACTAAAGATGAATCACTGATGAACATTTAATTGCATTAACTAAATTATTATGAGGAAACAGGAATCCATTTCTAATATTTGTATCAAATGTGTTTATGTCTATAAAATATACTGGACATCAATAAAAATGTCTGCATAGTGAAATACATGAAGTCCATCTGCATTTATACATCATGTTGATGTTTAAATAATGGGAACTGCAGCAGACGTTCAGTCAAGTTAGCGGAATTACGGATAAACGTTATCTCTTTCAAAATAAAAGCTGTGATTTGTTTTACGTAAAAATTACGTGATTTCGAAATTGTGATTTTGAAAATGTAAATCAAACTGTAATAAGCGTTAGCTAGCTGCTCCACTTGCTCTGAATAGTTTTGTTCTCATCTTTGTCTAGCCCAAACGAAAAATTAATCCATATTCTGGCTACATTACCGACAGCAGCGTCCCTGGAGTGACCGGAAAGGTTAGCCGACCTAGCGGAAGTGCTAATGAGGTCTGCTCTGGCACGGATTATTACCGTCACACATGTAGCTTTGAAAATAAATCTTCTACAAGACACAGAGCTGTAGCTCCGTTTCAGTGTGAGCTCTAATGTTTCTCTGTGTGACTGTGTCTGACTTCCTCTAATAAAATCCTCCTGTTCACTGGGAGCTGCAGCTACCAGAGATATGAATATCTATGTATGGGTCAGACTGACTGAGAGACGGAGAGCAGTGATTGGTCAGACTGAGAGCCGGAGAGCAGCGATTGGTCAGACTGAGAGCCGGAGAGCAGCGATTGGTCAGACTGAGAGCCGGAGAGCAGCGATTGGTCAGACTGAGAGCCGGAGAGCAGCGATTGGTCAGACTGACCGAGAGCCAGAGAGCAGCGATTGGTCAGACTGACTGAGATGGATCAATAACTGCTGTTTCAATTATCAGCAGATATAAATAAATCTACGTTTATGTTCCTCCACCGAACTATTACTGATGGATGTTAATCTCTCAGTTCAGTTCTGAGTTAATATCTCTGTTCTTAGATTCAGTTTTTTTTTCTCTAACATTGTATGGTGAGATAACTGTGGAGCTCATGTTAATGCTAATGATGCATTACAATAAAAAGAATAAACTTTATTGTCCATCTAAGGCAGTAAAATGTTCTTTAGCCTCAACCAGGAAAACAAACATTCCCATAAGATTAAAAAATAGGACAAAAAAACCACAACACTATTTTGTTCCATTCATATCCTGATGTGTTCACTCTGATATTTAATGTTCCAGCAGCTGGAATTAAAGAACCTTGAAGATATTTTCCTCACTGTTGGTGTCTTTTCCTTCCAGTCTTGGTCTGGATCGTTTGGAACATCTGGTCTGATGGACTACAGAGAACATGAACATCCAGTTGTGGTTGTCTGAAGAGTCTTCTCTCCTTCATCACTGTGAGGAAGAGCAGCACTGACATCCTCCTCATCCTTCCATTAATAACAATAATGCTGCAGATTCAGCTCCTCTCTTCAGAATACAACTTGTCTTGTGGCTGTTCAGTTTTTACACTTCACTGTCAGCAACACATTTGTAGCAGGAGAGTT
Source organism: Amphiprion ocellaris (assembly GCF_022539595.1). Taxonomy (NCBI): domain Eukaryota; kingdom Metazoa; phylum Chordata; class Actinopteri; family Pomacentridae; genus Amphiprion; species Amphiprion ocellaris. Next base: position 9,373,011 of record NC_072783.1, read on the forward strand.
CTGCTCTTAAATCACTGTGGGTTGTCAGCTAATCGTGTCTCGCTGACTTGGTATAAAAACTGGATGATATCTCTCTTGGCTCTCTCTCACTCCTGGAGGCCGAGGACACGCCCCTTCCGGTCAGTTCGCTTCCGGTCGTCTCGCTGCTTCGGCTGCCGGTTCTAAACATTTCGGGCGTCTCACTGGAGTGTTTTAGAACAGCGTTGGAGTTGCTGCGGGTAGGTCACTGGTCACTCTTTTTCTATGCATGGTTAATTTAGGATAGGATCCGGTATGCACGTTTACATATCTGGTTTAATCGTAGGAAGCTACGGCGGCTAACCCGCGTCTGACGTGCTCCCTCTTCCACGTGTGTGTAGCTCACAGCCTTCTGGAGGTACGTTGTTACGATCCAACCTCTAGGGCTTGGCTGGATGCAACAAAAATAACTAGAATGTTATTGGTTCAGGTGAAGGGATTTATTGCTTAGTGGCAAATGGAACATAAAAGTGATAAAGAACAGAAGACTGGTGAGTGTTGCTAAATCAAAGAACAGAATATAACAAAACGAAGTAACTTGGCTAAACACCAACAAAACAACTAAACTCCGTAGCCAAACTTAAATACAGGAACAACACCCACCACAAGTAACAAAAACTAATACAAAGAGTGCAAAAGGATGAACTAAACAAAACTGGTGCCTCTGAATACATACTCTGACCACACAGTTCACAAATACTCAGAAATACCGAATAGCTTCTCCCTAAGTTGGCGGACTGCTAACCGGAGCCTCAGTCTCCACTGAGACTGGAGGCTCCACACCAAAGTAGCAGCCGCCAACAGGAGCCCGAAGTGTCTGTAGAACCCACCACGAATATCTACAGACCGGAACACATCATAGGAATACAAACAAGGCTGCAGTGCAGGTTGTCTACTCCGGAGTCATTAGTTGGAATGGCTGGCAGCTGGGGTACCTGGAGAGGCTCTGAAACCAGCCACAGCTGATCGTCAGCAGTTAACGTGCTCTGAAATGACGATTAGGACGGAGGACTAAACGTGTTTTTATTGTTTTCTGAGTGACTAGCTGTGACAACATGGTCTCAGTTTGTTCTGATGTATTTTATCAGATCCAGCTGATGTTCTGCTGGTTTATGTGTGAATATATAATCCATATTGTACCTGTATTCCCTGCAGATATGCAGCAGCTGATGATTAAAGCAGAGGTTCCCCATGAACAGAGCTCCAGTTTGGACCAGCAGGATCCAGAGTCCATCCCCATAAAGGAGGAACAGGAGGAACTGTGGACCAGTCAGGACAGAGAGCAGTTAATGGGCAAGAAGAGACTGATATCAACAGGTTTTAATTCACTTCATTCCTATAAAAAGTGACAACAATGAAGATAAAATCTTAGTCCTCACGGCTTCATCAGAGCCAAATTAAAGAAAGCAGAGAGGAAACGAACAGCTCAGCCAAACAGATGACAACAGACACTGATGGAGACGACTGTGGAGGACCAGAACCAGCCAGGAACCCAGATTCAAAGACTCATTTTCAACCAAATACTGATGGAAAGTCTTCAGAAACTGAAGACAGTGAAGATGAAGAGGAGGAGCAGGATGAGTGGCAGGAACCATTGTCAGATTCTGGACCTGAAACTGAAGACAGTGATGATGATTGGAAGGAGACCAGAGCAGCTAAGTCTGGTGGAAATAATAATGTGAGTTGTAACACCAAGAAAAAATCTTTTAGCTGCTCTGAGTGTGATAAACAGTTTACCAACAAGCAGTCGCTTTCTAAACACAAGGCATGTCATTCAGGGAAAAGCTCTTCCAACTGTTCAGCTGATGAGAAATGTTTTAGAGTGGAGCAAAGTGGGAACTCAAAGAAAAAGGGACGGGAAGTAAATGGCTGTAAAGAATGTGGTAAAACATTTGCATGTAGTTCTCATTTTAAGGTGCACCTGGCAGCTCATAGAGGAGAGAAACTATTTGGCTGCGATATTTGTGGTGCCAGATTTAGTCAGCATCCAACTCTGAAGGCACACATGATAGACCACACAGGAGAAAGACCGTTTGACTGTGACGTTTGTGGTGAAAGGTTTTGCCAAAAAGCAACCCTAAAGACACGCATGACCATTCACACAGGAGAGAAACCATTCGGTTGTGATACATGCGGTAGAAAATTTAGACGTAAGCCTGATCTTACTGCACACATGAGAGGCCACACCGGCGAGAAACCATTTGGTTGTGGTGATTGTGGTGCCAGATTTTCTCGACAGGGATCTCTGAACAGACACATGACAATCCACTCAGGAGCAAAGCCATTCCGTTGTGCTGATTGTGGTAGAAGATTTAACGAAAGTACACATCTTATGCGCCACAAGAGAGTTCACACCAGAAATAAGAAAATAGAGAGACCGTTTGTTTGTGGTGAATGTGGTCAAAGTTTTAAGCAAAAGCCACATCTTGACAGACACATTAGAGTTCACACAGGAGAGAAACCATTTCAATGTGATGACTGTGGGGAAAAAATTTAGATGGCCACAAACTCTACTGAGTCACATGAAGACGATACACAAAATAGAAACCGCATAGTTGCAGGGCTTGTAGCGAACGATTAAAAGCTTAAAGATTAAAAGCTTAAAAGCAGCAAATATTCATACAAAGCCCACTGTAGTGACTCTACAACCTGCTCTACTCTACATCGTCCCTGCTGTTTAATTTACCTGCAGTAGTCTGGACCCAACATGAACCCTGCTGCTGTCTCTGAATAAAATGGGTTTTATCATGTGCTTAGTGTAGTACTCCTGCTTGTGCTTATGTGAAGTTTAATGGTGTATTTTTGGTTGTGGATGATGAGTAACTGCTGTGATCATAGCTAATGGGGATCCTAATGAATAAGAAATACATTTTTGGGGCGTCCGTATAGCTCAACGTGTTGAGTGGGCGACCCATGTACAGGGGCTGGTCCCTGATGCAGCTGGCCTGGGTTCGATTCCCACTAGCGGCCCTTTGCTGCATGTCTTCCCCAGACTCTTCTCCCCTGTTTCCTGTCTCTCTCTCACTGCGCCTATCCAATAAAGCCGAAAAAAAGGCCAAAAAAAAAGAAATACATTTTTGTTATTGGTTAAGGCTGTTTAAAAGTCTATAAACTGTTCATATCGCACTGTTTGTTGTTGAGAATGTAAGTGCAACCTAAAAAAATAAATCAGTTCTGTTACACCAATCAAGAGATCAGCCTCATTAAACATACTGCACTGTCAATTAGAAATTCTTCATAATGATTACAGTCAAAAAATTAGCATAGCAATAGCCCAGATTCTGGAGTTCTGAATGACAGAGATTGGCAGCAACCACATTTATGGAGCATTAAATAGACCAGCAAGCATCTGTTAAAGACTCAATCCCTAGGGCAAATTATGTAACGGGGGCCCTGGGGTCAAAATCAACCCCCCATAAGAACTTTCAGTTCCCACTGACCACCAGGAGGGGGCCAGACTCAACCCCAAAACAAGGAAAAGATCAGCAATGACTCCCCTAGGGTACATAAGGGTTAAATCAGTCTCCCAGATGGTGTCTTGGGAAGAAAAAGATCACCAACCAATATCTTTTGTTCCATACTAAATCCCATTTGGAGTGTGGACATCTCTAGTGTAGGTGACACCAAAAATAAAAGATGGGTTATAATGGAGTCAGATATTCAAAATGGAAATTTCTCAGCTCACTCGAATGTCACTCTTGACTCCACTTGAAGCGTCACTACCTAATTTAGACCCCTGCGTTGTCAGATGTCAACAGAGCAGTTTTTCAGCATACCATTTATTTTTTCTTTTTTTTTTTACAAACACCTTGGCAATGCAAATGATAAACAACTCCTAAAGGCAGTTTAATTCCCAATTGTGTAGGATTAATTTTACCGTTTTATCCACAGGCTCTTCCATTATCTGAGGATATGCAATCTCACAGTCTCCGCCTGCTTATGGCCCCACTTAACAAAAACTTAACAACAAACTGAACAACAGACTGAGCATCCAAATCATCTTCCAGCACCTGTTGAAAATTTGAGGACTATGTTTGAATCCTTGTGGCAATCTTTTGTATTCATAAAACTATCCTTTGCATGTAAACCCCCTCAAATAGACTTCAATTTCTACACTTAGTGGAACACTGCAAAATGCACCACACAAATCTAACACCATAAAACACGTAACGTGCTAAGAAATCAGTCACTATTTCATTCACCACTCTCAAATCATATATCATACGATAAAACTCGTCTGGCTGCTTCACTGGCTGTAGATGTATAGTGCTCTGAGGATTCAGACTCATGTCCAAAACGACTCGCTACAAACCTCCCTCCTATTCTCTACCAATTGTATCTGATGAAGCTTTCCAAGAGTCTCCTTGTCTTGTTCTTTCTGGTCATGCTCCCTTTTCCGACACAGCTCCACCAGATGAGCTACATGATCCGTGTAGGCGGCTCTTGTCACGCTTCCTAGAGAAACCACCTCTGCCAATTTACTCCCCACTGGTTGGGGCAACCCTTCCTCTATTTTACCTCACAGAATTGATTTCTCCATTTGATTCAAATCTGGGTCATTTCCTGTGACATTTGTCCACGTCTGATGAGCCCTTGACACTAAGGCCCTCGGATTCTCCTCTGGTCCCAGTGGCTCAATCAAAATATTATCAGGATGTATGTTTGTTGGGAACGTATCTCTCAACGCTCTCCACATCCGACCTCTACTTGCAGCAAACAATTCAGGATCATTCGCCAAAGTTGCCACATATCGATTAAGACCCGCTTTTTGTAGGATCTCCTCCATTACAGGAACCCCAAGGAGACTGGCTAAGAGTTGCTTAATGTCTCCCATGGCAGGCTGCGTTTCCACCAAAACTTCCTCTAACTTTGAAATCCAAGGATTTGCCCCATCTTGAAGAGTCGGCAACTTTTCAACTACGTCCGACATATCTGTATTCTGCCAAGGCTTGTATTCCAGATTCTGGCCTCATCTTATCTGACACCTTTCCTTTTCTTCAACATAATTTATATCCAAAAGCCTCTGACTTTTGAGACTTCTTTTTCCTTAAAATCAAAACAAATGAATTAAAAAGGCTATTTATGAAGCACCGTATTACCACAATCAATCAGGAGAAATGAAATAAATTTGCCAACTTCAAAGGAAATCAAAAGCTTATCAATAAAAACCAAAACCACTTGTTTATCAACCAATTCTCTAATCATGCCCATTCACCTCAAAATTATCCAATATTTACAATATCCCATCCCTAATCAGCTCTGATTAAACTAAAAACATACACGGCTAATGAAACCACCATCAACAAATCTCCACAATATTCAAACCAAATTAATCTAACCACAAATAATTCTTTAAATTAATAGTGATCCATTAATCAATTAAATGCCCCAGATGGTCAGTCCATTGCCAAGCTTCATTCAGATAACTGCAACATATAATATCCCATGTGTGTGTACACAGATGTACTTTATTGACCTCAGACTAGAAAATTATCTGAGTCAGGCTATAAAAGAAACACTGTGGGCATATATGTGAGAACAAACTAAATAGATGTCACCAATGTTGGAAATAAAATAGGTGTGTGCACACATAAGTAAATGCAAATACACATCAAAGAGAGTTTGTGGATAAAATCGCACAAGCCTTGATGATGTTGGACACAGGAGCTGTATGTGTTGTCATCCGCAAAGTCTCAGTTTGTGTAGAGTACAATCTGCTGTCCTCTCATCTGTTCTTCAGACCTCCCATCTCCTCGGTCTCCTCCTCAATTCTCATACATCATAGTTAAACAGAGGAAAAACAGAGAAAACAAACAAAGGTTTAATGTTTTATGATCACCATAAATCTTCATACGCAACACAATAAACAACTCACTGAAATTTGCACATATCTGCCAACATTTAGGTCATTTTAATTATCCCCAACAAATGTCTTCCCTTAAGAGTCTCTGTAAAGACAACTACTAACAAGCTCAAAACGGATTTCTTACTTCTCATGGATTCTAAATTAATCATACTTAATTTTACACAAAATGCATTGTCAATTTTAGGAATTGAAGGAGTAGGTATTCTCCTTCTCTCTCCCACAAAGAGAGAAAGGGAGAGAAGGGAGCTCCCTCACTGCTCCTTTCATACAGAAGAACTTATTGGCATCAGAATGGAGCATCACCCCTGGCTCCTCCTCTGAAGTTTAGCAACAACTTCCAGTCTGTGCTGGACATCAGAGAGGGAACATCTGGACTCAGCTCTCTAAAAGTCAGATCAACCCCATGCAAAAAGCACAAAGTCAAAAATTACACCGATGCCAGAGTAATATCCTCTGAATCAACAGCTAAAATACAGAATGTAGAATCTGTCCTCTGACAGTTAAACCTATCACCTCCTTCATTTTAAATAAGACTTCATGTTATTTATTCAAAGTCTCATCTAATGCAGTCACACACACATGCAGAAATGAAACAAAAGACAGAGAGAAACTGCACACCAATCAATCAGCCAAACAAACTGCTAATCCCCTGTGTCAAATCTGAATCTTTCTCCAGCTCTGACAGATTTTATCAGGAGATTGTCTTTCTCTGTTACTGTTTATTGTCTTAAGTATTTATCCATGCTTGTCCTCACTGGTCTCTCCCCTCCTCCTCCTCTTAACAAAGGCTCAGATATATTTTATCAGATGTCTCAACATCCACCACAAGTTCATATATGTACTATCAGCTTTACAAAAATCCTCTATGGAGCTCATATATTTTGTGTGATTTAAAAAGAAATGTAGACAGAACATTATTTTAAACCTCAACACATCCTGGCATATCCACTTATATGATTCTTCACAGTGCAACCAACCAGAACAAACACCCACAGCTTCCACGAACAAATTAACGCCCCAAATGTGAGAAAATATACTCACTCTGACTGGTCCCTTTTTTTTTTAACGAAGCGGTGTAAGAGTCCGCTGGAGCCGTCAGTAACTTTCAAGGAGGCCACATCTGATCCTGCCAACAACGCCAAGTTTTTTAGAGTTTCTCTTAGACATCAAGGATGTGCAGATGTTGAAGAAAACGTCCGTTGACACTGACTTGCTTAATAATAAAGTTTATTAGAAAGAAGAACAGCATCGATCAGACAGAGAGACTGCCTGGGAGGATTCAGCCAAATGATCCTCTCAGAACAACAAACGGACGTCACTTTTATATGTTTTGGACAAGTATGAGGTCACAACATACGTTTCCTGTTTAGAAGACATCTGGTCAAAGAACAAGACCCCAGTTGATCAACCCCCTAGACATTGTGGCGCCCAAAGAGACCCAGAGATCATCCTGGACATAAGGACTCCCTTCTGAACACAGCATTGACTTCCTTCAGCAGAAAAACACATTCTATTCTACTAACTTATTAAGTAACACATAGATCAGATACTACAGCTTCAACCTCTGGATCATCAGGACACACTTCATCCTCTCAGCACAAACACCGTCCTGATCAGCATCACTTCCATCTGCAGAGAGAAGAAGAAAGACCAGAGGAGATCAACGAGTTTGATCAACATCAGGTGTGTTTCTCTGCACATTTCACTGCCGTCCACACTGGAAACAAACTGCTAACAGTCATCAAGCTTCATTACTGTACAAACTCTTCACTCATGGATTTACTGCTGCTCCATTTAAACCAACAGTCTCTGAGTGTCCATCAACATCTCATCTGCTCCTCAAACATCAGCTGACAAACCAACATGGAGGCTGTCAGTCAACACATCTGGATCAAAACAGAAACAAGGACACAGATCCAGATGTGACTGCTGGACCTGAGCAGAGCTTCTGTGCTGTAGAAACACCTCATGGTTCCTACATGTGATGCTGCTGCTGTGAAATAAGAGCCGCTGGTTCGCAGGCTTCAGTCTCACTGATCTCAGAGCTGTGACAAACATCACACTGATCAGCTGATCACTGTTGAAATGAGAACAGTGAGATCAGATCAGATGGACACTTTGATGAAGGAGGACCACTGTCTCTGCACATCTGGAAGGCTGTCAGCTGGAATCAGCTTTATTTCCTCAACACATCAACAACAGTCGGCTTCACATCCACTCAAACACACCATGACAACAAGCTTGTGGCTCCTCTGATTGGCTGACTGCTGTCTCTGTGTTTCTGTCACCGTTCTGCTCTCACAGCTTCACTGAGAAGATGCAGGTTTACAAGAGACACTGGATCTTTGCTTTGATACCGATTGTGTTTAGCAGAAAACTGCTGGAAGCAGCAGAGACTGATGGAACCTTCTACTGACCTCAGAGTCTTCAGGCTACAGTCTGGACTCTCCACAAGATCTAACAGATGTTTCACTGATGAATCCCGCAGGTTGTTCTGACTCAGGTCCAGATATATCAGATGGGAGGGGTTGGACTTCAGAGCTGAGACCAGAGAATCACAGCTGATCTTTGACAACCTGCATTCCCTCAATCTGAATAAAAGATATAGATAAAATCATTGATGATCCATCAGATGTGTTCAGGTTCTGAATGTGCAGCTCAACATTACTTTGTCCTCATCAATCAGCTTTTCTCTAAAACCAGCAGAGTGACTTTGTCCATCTCTTATTGTGGATCATCATCATGTCAGCACAACATTCATCCACCTATTCATGTCCACACATCAGTAACATGCTGCATCATCAACAGGATCAGTCAAATAAAACTCAACACAAACCAAAGAAATATTTATACTTCACTCAGGAAACTTTGTCACTTCAAACTGATCTGAGTTCAGAGGATCTTCTGGATCCAGATGTGACTCTTCAGTGCAAATTACAAACATTAATTTACTTAAACAACCAACACCCAGCATTTTAAACACTTTCTGCTACAAACACAACTTTTGTCACAACAAACTGAATTTACAACAAAAAACAGAAGATGTGAACCAGAGCAGATTTACAGCTTCATGGATGGAAGTTCTGTTGAACATAAATGAGCTTCAGTTGTCATTAAACATATCAGATCTACAACAGTAACAGTCAGTGAACTGACCTCAGAATCTTCAGGATGCAGTCTGGACTCTCCAGAAAACCACACAAATGTCTCACTCCTGAATCCTGCAGGTTGTTGAAGCTCAGGTCCAGATGTTCCAGATGGGAAGGGTTGGACTTCAGAGCTGAGACCAGAGAATCACAGCTGATCTCTGACAACCTGCAGTCCCACAAGCTGAAGAAAGAATAAAAGATGTGAGTTGAGGAGACAAAGTTTCTGCTTGAAATCATTCAGAGTTTCATCATGAGTTCAGAGCTGAAGAAGCTTCAGAACGTCCAACTTTACAAAATGGAAACTCCAAGCAGCTGAAGCCAACAGGATGCAGCTTCAAACAGTCCAACAGAAGCAGTGAAGAAGAGCTTCATTAATATTAATCACAACATGCTGCTGCTTCAATAAAGACGGAGTGACTTCAGATCTGAAACTCTGCAGCTCCACCACTGGCTCCATCCAGACAAACTCAAGCTGAGCAACAAACACCAGGAAAAACACTCGGACATTTATTTCACTTTCTGCTCAGAGTCACACAAACACACAGGAGGGAAATGTGGACAAAATGAGGCTCCAGACTCCAAAATATCTCCATGTTCTGGAACCATGGAGACGTTTCAATCAGGACTCTACATTCAGATACATTTCATTCTTCATCCATCTGTCATTGATAGTGGAACGTATCCATCACAGTTTTCAGAGGACCAGGTGACGTCTTCAAACTCTTCTCAAACACAAACATCTTGACTTTGAAATGACTCAAAGCAGAGAAATGAAGTGTGTGAGGGGTGGAGCAGCTGTCTGTCATCCACCTGCAGCTCTGTGCAGCAAACACAGCTAATGATGGAGGACAGAAGGAAACGATCAGTAGTCTGACTCAGCTTCACTACAGCTGATGCTCTAAATGTTGGCTGCTACAACAGGAACAAGTCATCTGCATGGAAGAGCACAAACACAATCAATCTGTGGAAACATTCAGCTAAAGTTCATCACATCCAGATGGAGAAACGCTCAGTTTGACTGCTGAGCTGGTGGTTCATCCCTCACTAACCAGGGAAGTTCTATCTGCTAGCAGCTGCACTCATTCTACCAACATGGTTCAGGATTAAAAGGAAGCATTGTCCACACCTTTCTTTAACTGTGGCTCACTTCACAAATTCACTCTCACATTCAGAGCATCATCTCAACTGTCTGTCTGACTTTATTTCACTATTGTTGCTGTTAGTGGCACAATAACAACTTCAACTCTTTTCTTCACTCAAACCATTAATATCACAGTAAAATACTGTCAGACAGAAAGTTCTGCATCCATTTTACACTTCAAAGTGAAAGAGCTTTAGTCAGCACAATGTTCTGACATTTCCTTCATATCTGTTCAAGGTGGAGCTTTTAGTTCTGATGTGATGCTGGACACATGAATCAAACACTGCACAACATTTGACTTAGTGACGCTGTCCTCAGTGTTCTGATCATCCGGATCATCTGGAAAAAACATCAAACCGTTTCCAGTCTGTCCACTGTCAACACACTGTTTTCTGTCACATTAAACTGAATATTTGTGCTTTTGGACTGTTGCTGGGACAAAACCACACATATGAAGACGTCACCTTCAACTCTGACAAAGTGGGATCAACATTTTTCACTCATTTTAACATTTGATAAACTAAAATACTGAAATAACTGACGGCTTCATCAGTAATAAAAACAGCTGTTGGTTGCTGCTGTCAGTTTGAACTCCACAGAAACATGAGGTCAGATATCAGCTGAAGATCGCGTGTGTCAGATTTCCACTGTCAATTATTCACTGGAGGATTTTTATTCTTAGATTGAGCTTTCAAATGTGCAGCTCAGCATTGCTCTCAAAGAGTCCAAGGACCAATGCAGAGAAGAAGAAAACAGACGTTGCCATGAAGATCCTCAGTTTGGATCAGTAGAACATCAGCCTGATGGCTGCAGTTTAGAGGCACCACAACTTTACATCACAATCATCTCAGTACACAAAGAAAACACGATGTCTGACCTCAGAGTCTTCAGGATGCAGTCTGGACTCTCCAGAAAACCACTCAGATGTTTCACTCCTGAATCCTGCAGGTTGTTCCAGCTCAGGTCCAGATGTTCCAGATGGGAGGGGTTGGACTTCAGAGCTGAGACCAGAGAATCACAGCTGATCTCTGACAACCAGCCGTAAAACAATCTGAATAAAGAATAAAAGATGTAGATAAAATCATTGATGATCCATCAGATGTGTTCAGGTTCTGAATGTGCAGCTCAACATTACTTTGTCCTCATCAGTGAGCTTTTCTCTAAAACCAGCAGAGTGACTTTGTCCTTCTGTTACTGTGGATCATCCACATGTCAGCACAACATTCATCCACCTATTCATGTCCACACATCAGTAACATCTGCTGACCTCAGTCCACTCTCTCATTACAGGATCAACATCACATCTCTTCATTCTTTCATTTATTCCATCACCTTCTTCTTCTGTGGAAATCAGCTTGCTAATTTTGTCTCATTCACATCTTCCAGTGTGTCTTCCAACAACAGTCACATGTCATCTGTACATTACAGAGGGATTCTGATTCCTGCTGTCCACACTGACTGTCCATTGCTCTCTTCCTAACACAACTCTACTGGAAGGAATCACTTCATCAGCTCAGCTCACACTAACATCAAGCTTCAGCTTCTGACTGACATTAATCAACTTCCACACTGTTGACAACTAAACTCCTCTTTGACTTCCTGAGGCTCCACTGCAGCTCAGCACAAACACTGTGGAAACACAAACATACTGACTGGATCTGTGGAAGTCACACTGCTGAAGCCTCACATCACTTTCACATCAGCTTCACATTCAGAGACACAGCAGGACTGTAGATTCTGTCCTCCATCTTGGAACTCTGCAGTCAGCTGATCAGGGGATTTATTCACACTTCAACAATCTCAAACATCTTCACAATGGTTTCAGGAAAATACTCCAAATTTATTAACAACAAACTCCAACATTCAGTCAAAGATTTGACTTGAATATATTGACAAACCATCAAGAGTCAGAGAACTGACCTGAGAGTCTCCAATTTACAGTTTGGACTCTGCAGTCCAGCAGAAAGACACTTCACTCCTGAATCCTGCAGGTTGTTTCCTCTCAGGTCCAGTTCTCTCAGATGGGAAGGGTTGGACTCCAGAGCTGAGGCCACGACTTCACAGTGACTCTCTGAGAGTTCACAGTTATAAAGTCTGTCATGACACATAAATGACAAAACATGTTATTATGAAAAAGGACACTTTATATTTCCAGCTGCTTGCTGTGGTGGACATGAGGTCTTTCTCATCATGAAGCCTGTCAGTGCAGTTCATCCTGCCTCACTCCAACACAGACCAGTGTCTCCACTCAGACTTTGTCAGAAAATTACAACTTGAGGATTAATCTTCAAATTATTACCACCATTGTATGCAAGTTACATTTATTTATAATGCATATGCTTAAGCTGATTAAAGTGAAATAAAAAGTATCTCTCTCACACACACACACACACACACACTCACTCTATCACTGTCATTGATCAGCTAACAAGCAAACGCTAGCATCAGGCGAGCTACCAGTGAGACTAATGTTATGTTTCCTCACTTTAAAACGCAACAAACGTAGGATAATAGGATAAAGCCCTAGTTTGAACATCTGAGACTAAACACAGCTGCATGGAAAGTTAGAAATAAACAAGTGGAACATTGAGAATAATGAGACTGTTCTAGTGAGAACATCTAAAGAACTCAACTACTGATCTACTCTGATCATCTTCATCACATCTGGACTCACTGAAACTTTCTGCAGTTCCTCACAGCTGGAATCAGTCTCCGTTTCCCCTCCTTTGATGTTCTGTACTTGTTCAGGTCCAGTTCATCCAGAACCTCCTCTGACATCTGCAGCATGTAAGCCAGAGCTGAGCAGTGGATCTCAGAGAGTTCCTTCTCTGATCTGTTCTCTGACTGCAGGAACTCTTGGATCTCCTGATGTACTGACAGATCCTTCATCTCCATCAGACAGTGGAAGACGTTGATGCTTCTGTCTGGAGACATTTCATGACTCCTCATCTCCTTCAGGTTGTTGATGACTCTCTGGATCATTTCTGGACGGTTCTCTGTCCGACCCAGCAGACCTCCTACCAGTCTCTGGTTGGACTCCAGACAGAGGCCATGAAGGAAGCAAACAAACAGATCCCGGTGACCATTTTTATTTCTAAGGGATTTCTCCATGACTCTCTTCAGGAACACATCCAGGGTGTCATTGTTGTAGTATTTCCAGTCTTTTCCCAGGAAGTCCTCCAGAACCTTCTCCTTCCTGGTGGTGTAACAGTGGAACATGTAGACTGCAGCCAGAAACTCCTGAACGCTCAGATGAACGAAGCAGAACACCTTGTCCTGGTACAAGCCTCTCTCCTCTTTAAAGATCTGTGTGAACACTCCTGAGTACTTTGAGGCTGCGCTCACATCGATGCCACACTCTGTCAGGTCGGACTCATAGAAGATCAGGTTTCCTTTCTGCAGCTGCTCAAAAGCCACTTTTCCCAGAGACTCAATCATCCTCCTGCTGTCTGGACTCCAGTGTGGATCTGTCTCAGCTCCTCCATCATACTCGATCTTCTTGACTTTGGTCTGAACCACCAGGTGGTGGATGAACATCTCAGTCAGTGTTCTGAGCAGCTCTTCTCCCTCTCTGGTGACAAAAGTCACCATGTTGCCCTCCAGCAGCTGGAACACAGAAATGTGTCAATGAGTCCATCAGAGTCAAATCATGGAGCCAAACATCAGATCCATGTTGGACACACTGACAGTCCACTGGTCTACTAAGAGCAGCATGGAGACGCCTGAACACAACAGATGGAGAACAACTTGTTGTCCATGAACTCACCATGAATATGGAGTCCAGGGGATGCTGCTGGACAGACTGAGCTCTGGGAACCTCTGACTTCTGCTGCTCCACTCTGTGGATCAACATCAACAGTTAGATCTCAGTACGTCTGTCCACACAGAGAAACGACATCAAATCAAATGTATTTATAAAGCCACTTTAAAAACAACCTGAGCTGACCAAAGTGTTACACATGCTGACAGATAGGCAGAAAAGAATTATGTGCAGACAATTTAAAAATAATATTGACAATATACATGCATACATACAAGACAATATAAAACTTGTAAAATCAATGAGCAAAACAAACAGGAAAAAGGGGATAGCAACATGGAAGATCAATTTCTTAAATGAATATGAAGTTTTAAGACCACTGAGAGCAGTCAGAAGCCATTGAAAACCTGAACATCTTGAGGTCTTTCTTGAAAATATCATCAGATTATAAGAGGAAGGCTGTTCCAAAGCTTTGGACTCTAACCCGAATGCAAAGGTTCGACCTCCCAGCAGCCTCAGTCATATAATTATTAGTTATTAGCAGTTGGTCTGATGAAGCTGATATGAGGCCTTGAGGTGGAGAAGGATCAAAGAAGTTCAGACCATAGAATCAGCTACTGAAAGAAAACTCTTGTCCTGGAAATAACAGCATTAGCTGCTGTTAGCAGCTAATGATGAGCTGCTAATCCTGCATCACAACACACCAACATGTGCAGCATCTGAACTTCAACTTCCAGCCTCTGAGCTGCTGGACACATGGCCTGGAACTGAGGCCTCCTCTGCAACACAACACCAGTTCACAAAGAGATAAAGTCCAAACTTCTTCCCTCTGGCTTTAATTTTACTGGTCACAGCAGATGTTCTCCACTTTGTCAATGCAACAATCCCTAACAAGCATCCAGAAACCTCCATGAAGCCAAATGTCTCTCCAGGACATCACAGCAGCATTCACCGTTTGCTATTTGCCCTCCTCCATCCAGCAGCACCTGAAACCTGAGTGCAGCTTCCTGCTTACACTGTTTGAGCCAAAGCACGAAGACGCCACCTGCTGGAGCAGCTGGTGTCCTGCAGCTGCTTCACCACAGAACCACAGCATCCATTCTTTCCACTCTGACAGGAACATTTCCATGGATGTGACAAAGAGCTGAGCTGACACTCAGCATGTGTTTGAGGATTCCATCATAAAGACAATAAAACTGACTCACTGACATTTTATACAGTTACAACATTCAGATATGAATAATTACCTCTTTGCAGCAGGAGGTTGCTCTCCTTTAAACTGAATTTTAAAATCCTTTGACCAGTCGCTGTTAAAGGACACACAGCTGGGTGCAGGTCCATTTAATATTAATGTTAAGTAGGAATAAACCGATTATCAGTTTGAACAATTATCAGATCCGATACTCAGCATTTTCACGCTCATCAATAGTTTCTTGTTTTTTTCAGTGAACATAAATTACATAAACACTGATTCGCCACATCACCACAAAACCCACCACAAAGACACACAAAACAAGGTGTTGTGTCTCATTGTGTTCATGTTGTGGGTCTTTGTGAGAATGAACTACAGATCAGCATCTTACTTCTTTCCAGCAGAAGGTTGTCGTTTTTTAAAGTCAATCAGGCGACCCTTTGAGTCATCACTCTTCATAGACACACAGCTGGATTCTGGTTCTGGTCCTGGTTTCTGATGGATCCTGGTAGACGGAGAGGAAAACCAGCAAGGAGACAAATTCACTGTTTATCAGCCATCAACAAGGAGAAGAATGAATCTGGAAAAGTTCAAAGGTTGATGCTCTTCACAGTGAACATAAATCACAAATACACTGATCAACCAACATTAAAACCACTGCAAAGACACACAAAACAACTACACACAACACAAAGCCACTGTAAAGAGATGATAAACAAGATGTCAAGTTTGTTGTGTTATCATCATGTTCATGTTGTGCCTCTTTGTGTTCATGTTGTGTGTCTTTGTGTTCATGTTGCGGGTCTCTGTGAGAATGAACTACAGTGTTAGTATATTACTTCTTTCCAGCAGAAGGTTGTCGTTTTTTAAAGTCAATGATGTCGCCCTTTGAATCAACACTCTTCATAGACACACAACTGAGAGCTGGTCCTGGTCCTGGTTTCTGATGGATCCTGGTAGACAGAGAGGAAAACCAGCAAGGAGACAAATTCACCGTTTGTCCGCCATCAACAAGGAGAAGAATCAATCCGGAGAAGTTAAAGGTTGATGCTCTTCAAGTGAACATAAATCACAAACACACTGATCAACCAACATTAAAACAGTTGCAAAGACACACAAAACAACTACACACAACACAAAGCCACTGAAAACAGACAATAAGCAAGATGTCATGTTTGTTGTGTTGTCATCATGTTCATGTTGTGTCTCTTTGTGTTCATGTTGTGGGTCTTTGTGAGAATGAACTACAGTGTCAACATCTTACTTCTTTCCAGCAGAGCGTTGTCGTTTTTTAAAGTCAATGATGTCGCCCTTTGAATCATCACTTTTCATAGACACACAGCTGAGTGCTGGTCCTGGTCCTGGTTCTGGTTCTGGTCCTGGTTTCTGATGGATCCTGGTAGACCAAGAGGAAAACCAGCAAGGAGATAAATTCACTGTTTATCAGACATCAACAAGGAGAAGAATGAATCTGGAAAAGTTCAAAGGTTGATGCTCTTCACAGTGAACATAAATCACAAATACACTGATCAACCAACATTAAAACCAATGCACAGACACACAAAACAACTACACACAACACAAAACCACTGTAAAGAGACGATAAACAAGACGTCATGTCTGTTGTGTTATCATCATGTTCATGTTGAGTCTCCTTGTGTTCATGTTGAGTCTTTGTGAGAATGAACTACAGATCAGCATCTTACTTCTTTCCAGCAGAGGGTTGTCGTTTTTTAAAGTCAATCAAGCGACCCTTTGAGTCATCACTCTTCACAGACACCCAGCTGGATTCTGGTTCTGGTCCTGGTTTCTGATGGATCCTGGTAGACAGAGAGGAAAACCAGCAAGGAGACAAATTCACCGTTTGTCCGCCATCAACAAGTAGAAGAATGAACCTGGAAAAGTTCAAAGGTTGATGCTCTTCAAGTGAACATAAATCACAAATACACTGATCAACCAACATTAAAACCACTGCAAAGACACACAAAACAACTACACACAGCACAAAGCCACTGTAAAGAGACGATAAGCAAGATGTCATGTTTGTTGTGTTGTCATCATGTTCATGTTGTGTCTCTTTGTGTTCATGTTGTGGGTCTTTGTGAGAATGAACTACAGTGTCAGTATCTTACTTCTTTCCAGCAGAAGGTTGTCGTTTTTTAAAGTCAATGATGTCGCCCTTTGAATCAACACTCTTCATAGACACACAACTGAGTGCTGGTCCTGGTCCTGGTCCTGGTTTCTGATGGATCCTGGTAGACGGAGAGGAAAACCAGCAAGGAGACAAATTTAATGTTTGTCCGCCATCAACAAGTAGAAGACTGAATCTGGAAAAGTTCAAAGGTTGATGCTCTTCACAGTGAACATAAATCACAAATACCCTGATCAACCAACATTAAAACAGCTGCAAAGACACACAAAACAACTACACACAACACAAAGCCAATGTAAAGAGACAAACAACAGAAGCAGTGAACAAGATGTCATGTCTGTTGTGTTGTCATCATGTTCATGTTGTGTGTCTTTGTGAGAATGAACTACAGTGTAAGTATCTTACTTCTCCTCAGCAAAACGTTGTTGTCTTTCAAAGAACATGGCGGCGCCCCTTGAGCGAGCTTTCTTCATGGAGACAAGACTGAGTTCTGGTTCTGGTCCTGGTTCTGGGTTCTGATGGATCCTGGTAGAGAGAGAGGAACATCAGCAGCTCAGTAATTGCAGCACAAACAAGCAGCTTCACAACAACCAACACAGCTGGAAGTTCAAGCAGCACCAGCACCAACACCAAGTCAGCTGCTGTCAGGCTGCAGCTTCATCATTATATCTCCTTATTGGGACTCCATCCAGAGTTCACACACAACCGTGAGGATCAGCTGACTGTCATACCTTTCCATGTTGGTGAAAACCTGCAGCCACCTGAGGACACAAACACACAAAGTTCAGCCGTCAGTCTTCAGTCTCAGTCAAACACACAGC
The DNA here is from genome assembly GCF_022539595.1 of Amphiprion ocellaris. NCBI lineage: Eukaryota > Metazoa > Chordata > Actinopteri > Pomacentridae > Amphiprion > Amphiprion ocellaris. The sequence continues at coordinate 9,391,110 of NC_072783.1, forward strand.
TGTCTCTGCACATTTCATTCTGCATCTCAATAAACTGATCCCAGACCAGCCAGCGACCAGCTGATTGTGGACGTCCACAGCAGCAGACAAACGGCAGCTTGTTGCTGACAAACACAAATCAAAGGTCCACTTACTCCACTTGTTGCAGTCAAACAGCTTTCAGTTTCTCTCCTGAGCTCCAATGTCATCCTGCTTCAGCTCTGCAGGAACCAAACACCTCAAAGCACAAACCAGTCTGAACCTGCACAGATCAGAGGTCAGCTCTTTATACTTCTCATATCAGACACAGAAACAACACATTATGTGAGTCGAAATCAATCCACCCTCCCAGTCATAAACATTTTATTTCCCTACAAGTACAGTCAGACTCAATAATCAGCTTAATAATCAACCTGAAGCTTGAACTTAGAACTCGTTTCAAAGCCTCACTTTTAGTCTCTCAGACCCAACTGGAAAACACAAAAACCAGTTGTGTTGCTTGTTGTATTTGCCCACCTGCCCCCTATTCTGAGATTTATCCGAGTTCTCGGTGGATTCAGTTCAGATAAAGTCTCCACTTCCAGGAAGGTCCACCAGTGTGGCATGTTGGAGACGATCATTATTTGGCACCTTTATGGTCAGGCCTGTGGCTGCTGGGCCCAGATAATGCTCTCCCCTTCCCCCCGCCCCTTTCTGTTTCTCCAGGTGTGCTGGGCGGAGAGGCTGCAGCGACAGGTGTTCACAATCTGCAATCAACATCAGCTGAAGCAGGAGCAGCTGGAATGCAGCCAATCAAGCTCCACCTCTGCTACAATATAACCTGAAGCCACTCATCACTCAGTGCTGGATTGTGACACAGCCAGTAGTCAGTTCTCTGCACATTTCACTCCAACCTGAAAAAGCTGTCGTGGTAATCCTCAGCTGTTCAAACAACCGCCTTGGATTCACTCACCTCTGCTGTTCACCACCTCTGGCATCCTTTCATTACCAACCTGCCGTTGCAGCCCTTTATTCCACTCCCTGGAATTCCAACTATCAGCCCCATGCCAAGTCCAAATCCTTCCACCTGCACCCACCAAGGAGAACCTGTTGTCCCCTGCTTACCAGCTAAGAACCAGTTCGAGCATCTTGTAGCCTTAGTATGTTCCGTGTTTAGTTTCATGATTTATTGCTGTGGTTAGTTTAGAATTAGTTTTCTTGTTTTTCAGGCTGATTAGTATACTGAAGTAATTGTTTCAGGCCTGTTATTTTGTCTGCTGAGTCAATACTCCTCAATATCTAATATCTTGTTAGCACCCGCCTGAGTTATTGATTATTGTAGTCTCTAGTTTCGACTAATTTCCTCGTTTTAGTATTTCTAGTTCTTGCTTACCTGGGTCTTACCTTCTGAGTTGGAGTATTTTAGTTCATGTTACAATTCCTCCATGCCTCTAGGAGTCTCCTTGAGTTAGTCTGAATCAGTAGTTCCTGTTTATTGGTAGATTTTCTGGTTGTAGTTTTCCGGTCTGAGTTTGTAGTCCTGTTTTTGGAAACTCTGTAAAATAAATTCATTCTTTATTATAATACTGTATGATGTCTCATTTCCTGCACCTGAGCCTTTAGAAATCGTAACATTTATAGTCACATAGTTCATCAGTGGCCAAAACCACCTCGTTATTCCTTTACCGTGTCTGTGTTTTGAGGAAGTTCTTGTGTATTTTATTAGTTTTTCAGAAAGCTCTTTAGCCTGCAAAGCGTAATAAAAGCAAGTAAGATCTGTTTAGACTATGCAGACATCAACATGATCAATATGTTATCTTTATGCTAATCCTAAAACCACAAAATACATTTATTTTAACTGTATGAATATAGAAAGTAATAACTAACAACTCGTATCTTTTTGGGTGCTTTTATGCAGGAAAAAGGAAGCGGGATCCTGTTGTGGATCTGCTGCAGTATCTGGAGAGGTCAGAGCAACGGTTCTTGGAACAGATCAGAAGAGACCAAGACCTGACCACTGCCACGCTCCAGGACATCCAGAGACCAAAACCTGGCCACTGCCACGCTCCAGGACATCCAGACACCAAGACCTGGCCACTGCCACGCTCCAGGACATCCAGACACCAAGACCTGGCCACTGCCACGCTCCAGGACATCCAGAGACCAAGACCTGGCCACTGCCACGCTCCAGGACATCCAGACACCAAGACCTGGCCACTGCCACGCTCCAGGACATCCAGAGACCAAGACCTGGCCACTGCCACGCTCCAGGACATCCAGAGACCAAGCCACTGCCACGCTCCAGAACATCCAGAGGACGGATGGAAATTCAAACACTTTGGTTGGACTGATGGCATGCATGGTGTCGGTGCTGGAGCAACTGTCCCAGAAATAAACTGCATTGTCCACTACTGCTGCCTTTTCTAGAAAACATGGTATTTTTTGTGATTTCTTTTACTTTTTAGCTATTTAACCTGTTTTGCATTTTTACTCTTGCACTTTGGGAGAATAAGCAGAAATTTGTGATAAGAGATGCGTGTTTTGTCTATAATCTACGGTCCAAATTTAACCGGAAAGGGAATGTCCCAACTCCGGGGTATAACCGGAAGTGACAACGAGGAGCGGCTAATGCAGTCTGTCGGTCTGATCTGCGACATTTAAACACTCTAAAGACCGACCACACGAAAACCAAAACCGCGTCAATCGGTTCATATGTTACCCACAAAACGGGCAAAACATCACCGTGGTATACTGAGATTTAATATTATTGTTTTAAATGTTATACCAAGGCTTGTTCCAAGTTAAATGTACAAGTATACTGTGGACAGTAATTATTACAATGTTATATTGTTGTTATACGGTTTCTCCAGTAGAGGGCGCACGAGCGTAATGTTACCTACTGAATGTTACTGTTGTGAGAGAACCACAGAAGAAGCGGTACCTAAAAGATATGTGCTTGGTGATTGTGCACGAGCTTCAGTAAAAACAACTGAACTAAACTTGAGATGTTGTGCAAAGTTATTTGGGCCACGATGCAACAGTCACCCGCTCGCTTGGTTCACCATTAACAACAACGAAAAGTTGCATTAGCCGCTCCTCGTTGTCACTTCCGGTTATACCCCGGAGTTGGGACATTCCCTTTCCGGTTAAATTTGGATTTGTAAAAGTGTTTTCGGACTTGTAAAAGTGTTTTGTCGCTTGTAAATTTGTCTTGGAGGTTGTAAAAGTGTTTTGTCGCTTGTAAATTTGTCTTGGAGGTTGTAAAAGTGTTTTGTCGCTTGTAAATTTGTCTTGGAGGTTGTAAAAGTGTTTTGCATTATGTAAATTTGGATTTTGGATTTGTAAAAGTGTTTTTGGACTTGTAAAAGTGTTTTATCGCTTGTAAATTTGTCTTGGAGGTTGTAAAAGTGTTTTGCATTATGTAAATTTGGTTTGCACCTCTCGGCCACCGTAATAATCTACAGAGACTTTATTCAGTGTTCAGTGCACATTTCTATGTACACACATTTTGACAGATAATCAGTTGTGCTTTTGAACATATCACACCAAGCTAGATAGATAAACTGCGCTACTGCAGCGGATATATTATTGAAGTGTGCTGACATGATGTGTCTACATACACTACTCACAAAAAATTATTCAACTTTTGGGTGAAATTTATGAAAAATGTAAAAAGTTCATGATGTGACTACAATGATAGCTAATCACAGCAGAGCTAATCTGAAGAGCAAACGTCCACTAAGATTCCTGTTTTGTTTTGTTTTTTCGTGTCCCTTCCGGGGCTCCGTAGGGAAAAAGTCTCTATATATAATTCAAATCTGAATATATGGAATGTAAGTCTGAATATATATAATGAAAGTCTGAACATTATATATAGTCAGACCTTCATTCCATATATTCAGAATTATTATTAGGTTTTTATTTAATTTATTGTGATATTTATGGGCGAACTTTATCTCTTCAGCAGCACCTTCATCTGTTCTCTAGCTCTATTAATTAATATTAATAATACTATAAATACAAATGTCATCAAAAATTAAAATGAGCATTAATAACCTACTAGATAAATCCATTTCACTCCAGCTGGTAGCTAAAAATGGACAACTCTGCGCTAATTTAGTGAGTCTTAAACATTTTTGTCACATGGTTCTTCTTTACAAATAATTACTGATTATAAATAAGACTAATTTCAAGAAACAAAGTTGCAGAACCATTAATCAAACCCCCTTGAACTCATTGTGATATTAATGTGGAGTTCAGAGAGCACAGTGTCTCAGATTTTACACTTAGTTTACTGTGAAATAACTTGAAAATTGTGCAATTATCAGGTTAAAATCTAAACATTTGTGGCCTGAGCTCCTAGTATGTCAAGATTCTCAGTTTCTATAAACAGTGTTCCTAATATTTTGCACTACTCGTGTACTTTAGTGGAGTTAATTAGGAACACCGTAGTAGAATTTATGGTTCAACTCGTGTGCTGCATTACATTAAACTGAAGAGGTGTAATAAAGTACTCTCTTGGTGAATATTACAGTCAGAAAAAGTCACATTAGAGTAGCTAACTGTAACGTTCTATTTTGAGAGAAGCTGAGATCTAAAAGTCGTCAATGGATGTTCTACAAAATATGTCGATTCTGCAATGTAATGCTGCTCTCTTTTCATTTTATGCACCAATTTCCACCTGCAGTAGCCTCTTGATAACGATTGGACGAATATTTCTGTAAATACATACTTCTATTTTAACTTTACTGACAATGCGGTGCAAGAAAATGCACTTGGAATAGCATGAAACTTTTCTGGTCCTTTCTGTTGCAGTTACATTATTTTCAATGTGATTGTGAAGTAGTTTCATAAATGCTCAACTAATGTAAGCAGCATGGAGAAGCTGCACATCAAGCATAAGTTGCTTTACAATCAGATGTTTAGAAAGTCAACCAATATTACCAAGGTTACTGGGTAGTTGACTTCACCAAACCACTCAGTTCAGGTTAGTTCCAGCTCCTCAAAACGGAGGTAGGAGGTCATCTTCCTCTGTCGTAGAACTTCTGTCAGTTTTCTAATGATTGCACTTTTTCGTAATCCCTGTCCATTTGCACACATCTCCTGCATACATCTTCCTCTGCCGACACCTTGCTTTCTTTCCATTAATGCTGTCTTTAATAAGTAAGCACAACAGTTCATTGTTTCTCAAGATGTGGCCATAATACGCAATTTTTCTCAACTTGACAGTGTCCATTAACTTGTACTTCTCATTCACCACTTCCAAAACCTTTGCATTCTGATCTTTCTTGTCCAACTGATGTTAATGTTCTCCTCCAGCACCACATCTCAAATGCTTCTAGTCTTTTTGTCAGTTCTTTGTTCAATGTCCAAGTTTCCGCTTCATACATAAGCACCAACCAGACCGCTAAATAGATACTAGCTATGCTGCAAACAGCTGTCTTGTTCAGTTTTTCATGGAAACTAAACATATACAGAATAAATCTGAAGACAAACATTCACATTCTGGTTGTTTAAGAGAGGAGTGATGGACGCTATTTCTGCTAATATGCAACACCACCTACCAGGTACTTATAATGCAGTCCTGAGATGCCTCACCTGGCAGTTGCACATCCATTCACACCTCCAGACATGCTTGGATTATTACTGGGCCATTAGTCATGTGATTTCAGGTGAGAATAAATACCTGGAACTCAACACCAGTCACTGAGAACTGAAGAAGCTACTTGGATGACGGTGAAACAGCTTCAAGAACCAAATTCAACCATCACACACACTCTCTACAGTCTATTAAGTTAAATGTGTATTGTGTTAAAAAACACATGCAAGTTTATTTAATGTTCCTTAAAAGTGGTTGCTGCCAATCTCTATCACACAGAACTCCAAAATCAGGGCTATTGATAAGCTAACCTTTTGACTGTAATCATTATGGAGAGTTTCTAATTGCCAGTGTAGTATGTTTAATGAGGCTGATCTTTTGATTAGTTGAACAAAACTAATAGATTTTTTAGGTTGCACTTACATTCTCAACAGCAAACAGTGCTATATGAACAGTTTATAGGCTTTTAAACAACCTTAACCACAAACAAAAATGTATTTTTTGTTCATTAGGATCCCCATTAGCTCCGGTCACAGCAGTTACTCATCATCCACAACCAAAAATACATCATTAAACTTCACATAAGCACAAGCAGGGGTACTGTAAGTACACTGATGTAACCCATTTTATTCAAAGACAGCAGCAGGGTTCATGTTGGGTCCAGTCTACTGCAGGTAGGTTAAACAACAGGGATGGTGTAGAGTAGAGCAGGTTGTAGAGTCACTACAGTGGGCTTTGTTTTAAAATGTTAAATGTTTGCTGCTTTTAAGAAGCAAATATTTAAGCTGCAACTATGTGGTTTTTATTTTGTGTATTGTCTTCATGTGACTCAGCAGACTTGGCCGCTGTGTAAATTTTTTCCCACAATCATCACATTGGAATGGTTTCTCTCCTGTGTGAACTCTCTTGTGTCTGTCAAGATGCCACTTTTGACGAAATCTTTTACCGCAATCAATACAAGGAAACGGCTTTACTCCTGAGTGAATTGTCATGTGTTTGTTCAGATGTTTCCGTCGAGAAAATCTGGCACCACATTCACCACAACCAAATGGTTTCTCTTCGGTGTGGCCTCTCATGTGTCCGTTAAGATGCAACTTTTGACTAAAGCTTTGACTGCATTCACCACAACCAAATGGTTTCTCTCTTTCTGTGTGAACTCTCATGTGGCTCATAAGACTGTCACGTCGGTAAAATCTTTTCCCACAATCAACACAAGTGAATGGCTTTGCTCCTGAGTGGATTGTCATGTGTCTGTTCAGAGATCCCTGTTGAGAAAATCTGGCACCACAATCACCACAACCAAATGGTTTCTCGCCGGTGTGGCCTCTCATGTGTTCAGTAAGGTTGAACTGGACTCTAAATTTTCTACCGCATGTATCACAACCGAATGGTTTCTCTCCTGTGTGAACAGTCATGTGTGTCTTTAGGGTTGCTTTGTGGCAAAATCTTTTACCACAAATGTCACAGCCAAACGGTCTTTCTCCTGTGTGGTCCATCATGTGTCTCTTCAGAGTTGCATGATAAGTAAATCTTGCACCACAAATATCGCAGCCAAATAGTTTCTCTCCTCTGTGAGCTGCCAGGTGCACCTTAAAATCAGAACTATATGCAAATGTTTTACCACATTCTTTACAGCCATTTACTTTCCGTCCCTTTTTCTTTGAGTTCCCATTTTGCTTGACTCTGAAACATTTCTCATCAGCTGAACAGTTGGAAGAGCTTTTTCCTGAATGACATGCCTTGTGTTTAGAAAGCGACTGCTTGTTGGTAAACTGTTTATCACACTCAGAGCAGCTAAAAGATTTTTTCTTGGTGTTACAACTCACATTATTATTTCCACCTGACTTAGCTGCTCTGGTCTCCTTCCAATCATCATCACTGTCTTCAGTTTCAGGTACAGAATCTGACAACGGTTCCTGCCACTCATCCTGCTCCTCCTCTTCATCTTCCTCATCTTCACTGTCTTCAGTTTCAGGTCCAGAATCTGACAATGGTTCCTGCCACTCATCCTGCTCCTCCTCTTCATCTTCCTCATCTTCACCGTCTTCAGTTTCAGGTCCAGAATCTGACAATGGTTCCTGCCACTCATCCTGCTCCTCCTCTTCATCTTCACTGTCTTCAGTTTCTGAAGAGTCTGAAGACTTTCCATCAGTATTTGGTTGAAAATGAGTCTTTGAATCTGGGTTCCTGGCTGGTTCTGGTCCTCCACAGTCGTCTCCATCTGTGTCCATTTTCATCTGTTTGGATGAGCTGTTCGTTTCCTCTCTGTTTTCTTTAATTTGCTTCTGATGAAGCCTTGAGGACTGAGATTTTATCTTCATTGTTGTCACTTTTTATAGGAATGAAGTGAATTAAAACCTGCTGATATCAGTCTCTTCTTGCCCATTAACTGCTCTCTGTCCTGACTGGTCCACAGTTCCTCCTGTTCCTCCTTTATGGGGATGGACTCTGGATCCTGCTGGTCCAAACTGGAGCTCTGTTCATGAGAAACCTCTCCTTTAATCATCAGCTGCTGCACATCTGCAGGGAACACAGGTACAATATGGATTATATATTCACACATAAACCAGTGGTATGTTAATGAGTTCAGTGCAACTCTTCAACAATGGGATATAAATATTAGGTAACCTAGTTGTAAATTTGGAGGGTAATAATGAGCAGTACACATCCTGCTCATTATGTTCATTAAAATCTAAATAAAATTTGATGGAGCATTACCTTACATTTGAGTCACAACCAAAAGTGTAACAGTCTGCATAACATATACTTTAAACTGCAACTTTTGTGTTTTGCTAATTGCATTGTTTCAAATTGCAATGTTAATTTTAAGTCTGTTCATTGCTCAGAATTGGACAGAGGGCTGTAACTGCAATAAATTTAAACAGAGTGCAGGCTGGAAGTGTACAAACGGAAATTATCGTCAGATTTCCAATAATCCTTGAACTACTCATCTATGATGTGCTGTTCCATCAGAAAAATGATCCAAATCTAAGCTTAAAACCAAGATGTTTCATCATAATCATTTTATTCTACGTCTCAAATAAAAATTCACCAAAAATAAATACTTTGCTCTGACAATATTCTATAAAAAACAAAAATCTCTGCAGTTCTCAGCACATCTATGAAGCCATGAGTGACTCAGCAGCGACCAACAATCACGTCTCAAAACTTCAGGAACTTTTCAGCTGAACTGCAGGCAGTGTTTAAACAGAAGAGAGAGAAGAGAAGTATGGAAACAAATGAAAAAAGTAAGTACTTCAATATGTTTCTATTGACATTGACAATGGTAAAATTGTGTTGATTTCAGTGTTTTTCAACTTTTGGAATGTAATGTTAGATCCCTGGTAATCCATGGTACAGCACTAGTGGTCTAGCTTTTAGGAATCATTAGAAATACCATGCAAACAATCAACTAACTTTTACTACCATCAATAAATATTCAACCTCAAATTAAAGTTTAAAATTAATTGAAAATTCGTTGCACAGGCAAAGCAACAGCTCTTCAATGATTGCAACAAATGATTTCAAAACGAGTGGTGCTTTAATAATTTGCATAATAACAGAGCTGAGCATTTATGTTAGATTTGTCCCAACCTGATCCAGGAGAATCCGTCACTTAAGACCCAGTACAAGATCCGAGTCCACAGTAAAGTCCTCCTTTCCTCCAGGGAGAGATTAAAATCCCAATTCCAGATGTGTTCTGCAATAATCCGTCATCTGTTTGAGTGAAAGAAAATATTGCGTTAGTCCTGGTAACACCATCTGTCATTCACAAGCAGACCAAGTCCTCCACCTCTCCTCTTACCACACCCTGTGGCGTCCTGGTGTTCCAGTTTAACCGGCGATGTTTGCCGTCTCTAGATGTTCCAAAATTTAGAGCTATAAATTTGTAGCTCAAATTCTAACTCTATCTTTGTCTCTCAGTTTCCACCCTCACCACAAATCTAAAGCAGAAACAACTCCAGGAAGTCATTGTGGCAGACCTTCATAAATAGTCCTTCAATACTACTTTGTTAGTCTGGTCAAAACCATTAACTATAGAGGCCATTACATAACTGACAATCTTTTATTTCAGCCGTTTGAATGATTTGTCAAATGACTCTGTATGCTATTATCATATAAGATTAAAATCTTTTCACTTTATTGACTGTATTAAAGTAGACTATCAGGAATTTGTCTCAGTATCCTTTATTTTCTGATATCTTTGCATTCTTTGTGTTGTTTTACTTGTGGAAAATAAAGGCATGAAATAAAAAACTTTACAAAGATGCAATAAGGATTACAAAAAAACCCAAAACAAACAAAGAAACACCCATGTAGTATAATCACTCAGACTGTACAGTACTTTAAGTATTGTAGTCTTTCTCTGTCATGAATTTGGCTTGAAGTTCTCATAAACACCTTCTCTGGCAACACCATTAAAAGTAACTTGTGCCATTTCTAAGCCAGCCATGAAGACACAAATCACACAAATATATTGTTTGTTTTGACAGTTCGAATCCCTTTTCCTCTTTTTTTTTAAAATAATGTCAGCGGTTAACTTTGTCTGAATGACAGGCTGTGATGTGGAGGACTGAATGTGTTTTTATTGTTTTTTCAGTGACTAGTTTTGACAATTGTAGATTCATTCACAGGAGAGTCTGAATGAATGTTTAACTTTGGGTTTATTAATAAGAACACAGGGCTCACGGGGAGAATGTGTTGATGCAGCCATTGTCATTGAATACACCTTGAGATCACGTTATACACGAGACTTACTCTGAGTGTGGCAACACTTAGGGACCAAAACAGTATGAACTATGCAACTGTCTACAACAACGAGGTCTCAGTTTGTTCCGATGCATTTTACCAAATCAAGCTAATGTTCTGCTGTGTGTTATGATGGGAGGCTAAGTTTGTTTCTGAGAACAAACCTGAGTTAAACCTGAAGTTCTGCTCTGGATCTGTTCTCCTGAACTCAGACTAACACACAGCAGTGGACGTGCTTCTATGTTGTGGGTTTTATTGGTGAGACAATAATTAGTTTTGTGGCTCATTATTAACCAGGCAGCCTGTGTTACGTTGTGATTATCCCCAGACAGAAACGACGTCCAAACTCTGCTGGTCTATGCAAACGAACGGATCACGGCTGCCGATGCTCGGTATGACGAACTCAATCGTAAGATGAACAATTTGCTTTGGTGTGACTGTTGATTTGAGTCGCAGATTGGAAGCCATCAGGGTGAGAATCGCTACAGCTGAGGTCTAAAATTGTTGAGAGCAGTAGGGGGAAGGTGAAATTACTTCTCTCCCGCCCAAACAGAAGGAAACTGATTACATTCTGGCGCCCCTGGAACAATAACAAACTCCTCTGGAAGTTTCATGGCCAAGAGATACCTCTCCTACACCCACACTTTTTTACTCCAGCTCGCCTCCCTCTACGTCTCTTTCGCAGCAATATCATGTCTCATTCCACCAAATACTCATATTACCGCTATTTGACGTTTATTAACATAGACCCTCCTGTCTTATGTTGCAAAATAAAACACTCGCGATACAAACATGGACACGCTCTTATTCTGAAACCGGAAGTTAGGCTATCTGCGTGCAGCAAAGCAGCAACTTAACACTAACAACTTCAGACGGCGAAAATAAACTTCTCCTCATTACATTCTTGACTTAACAAAGGTACAGTGCGGTAACAGTTCGAGCCGAAGAACAAACATATAATAATGAGCTTCACATGACATGTATTAACTTGCTGCACGGCTTCATATAACACTTAATAAACGTACCACTGTCGCGACGTTAGCATATATGCTCACTAGCATAACAAGCACACGCAGGAAGCAGCAATATCAACTAATTAAAGAATATAAACATGACAACAGCATTAATTAGCCACAACATCGCACATATGGATTAGAAAATACTCACTCTTTCATTCACGCACAACCAACGTCTAAAGGTGGATTTCTCTGCCAACTGTTGCCATGTCAACCACCCATTAGGCAAGCATGCTAGTGGCGTCACTCCCCACACGTCTCACGTGGGCGACGTCCCTAAAAGTCCACAAAGACACTAAATCTAACAGAAAGGAAATCCAACATTATGTTAATATGACGGGAAGCTGTTGGGCGCCCTGCCAGCGACTTTCTCGCTAAATGTCGCGACTTTTTATGTCAAAAGCGACTAGCGACACAAATCTAGCGACTTTTTCTGGTGTTTTGGAGACTGACAGGAAAGCTCGGATCGTTCTGTAGTTACTGTCCTCAACAAGCAGAAGGTGCTGCTGTGAGCTCCTCCCCTTCACAAAGCACATGCGATCAGTCTCTTAACCCCACAGCAGTCCTATTGTCTGTTTAGTGGAGAACAAAGTCGCTGCAGATCCCTTCCTGGTTTACAGAGCGGGACGTAAATGAAAATGTTTCTTTACTGTCATACTAAAATAAATCACTGCATGTAGCCTCTAGTTTAAAAACATATTTTGGGTGTTTTATACTCACTTTTGTCTCTCCCACAATGTTATTCCTCTCTCCTACAACGTTGATTACAAATACATGCAAACGGCAAATATGCAAGTTAGGCGAAGACGTCATTTAGCGACTTTTATCGACTTTCCTTCCTGAGGAGTTGGCAGCACTGGTCTCTGCCGTCTTCCGTTGCTTGCTGTGCGTAATGGCGCATGGTCTCGCACAGTCTCCGCTCCTTTCAGCGTGACGCACAGTGATCTGCTGGATCCCTGCTGTGTACGTGATTATCAGCCCGCTCCTGTCGTGCTTGAACCATATTCCTGCGGCTCACATTCACCAGTCGCCGGTATGGATTAACTGGTTCTCCCCACGATTAGGTTGATTTTATTTAATCTATTAAATTTTAGTTTTAGCTGCTTCTTTTTAGCAGCCCGGTGTTCAAGATTAACTGGTGTTCCGATCAACTGGTGCTATTCCGTGAGCGAGGCAGCTGTTCCAACAGCAATACATAGCATAGGTGACCGTACAGATGCCTGTTCAAAACACACAGACGTCAATAAACTGTTCCGAAGTGTTCTTGTTGTCAGCTTTAACATTGTCGTTATTGCTCTGTTTGGACTCACGGCTGTTCAGTCTACCAGTAAAATACTCGGTTTAATGAGGACTTCCACCTAACTGAGTGGAAATATCGCTTCGCTGCGGTTGAGTGACGATCTCCACCAGATTAACTTGTGACAGTCTGTGGCTCTAAATCCAACGGTTAGAGAGAAACAGCAAGAGAAGTACTACTACCGTTTGCAAAGATTATTGCGATTAACCAGTTGGATCTGAGTTGTTCTACTTTTAAACACATTTTAAGTAAAACAATGAGATTCTATAAACCATCTGATCACGTTCTAACCAGAGATTTCACATTCCTGCCTTCAGAACGTCGATATGCTTCATCTAATTTTTCCCCGTTATTCAGGATTTATTTATTTTACTTATTACAAACACACACGCGCGCGTCCTGTGTGGGGCATCCACCCACAGATAGACTATCAATATCTGTGAATAAATGTTTCTCTTTTTTAGTTATTATTTTGGCCTTTTTATTGGCTTTAACAGGTTTTAACAGTAATCAGTTATCGCAGCTCAACTGGTCCCAACCGCGTTTGACGTAGTTTTTCTTTCATGTAGCCCGACAGCGCATGACTTTTAAAATGAGAACGTCTCTTATTTCCAGTTATTTTGTCAAGACCAAAATTTATAGAACAGCAGAAATCTTATTTTATAGATGAAGTTGTCCCATTGTTTATTTCCTGGTCAGTAGGTAAGGGGTCCTGAAAAGCCACGCCTACGAAACATCTGTCTCAGAAACGCTGCTATCACCAGTTGATCTGAACACCAGTTAATCTTGAACACCAGTCCACTATCACCCCCTAACCCTAACCCTGTATTAGTTGATTTAATTGTCTTTCTTTTTTTGTAAGTTTATTTAGTTTCATGTATTGCTTAAATTGACCGTTCTTTATTCTTTTTGGGGTTTTTTTCTTCTGTTATATAGATACTTTGTGGGTTTTTTTTGTCCACACCAGTTATGTTAAGTTTGGGCATGTTTTATTAATCCGTGTTTGTTTCTGTTGTCAGGTGCTGTTGCTGACTGCGGCAGTTAATCCCTGGTGGTGCGTTCATGGCCCCCCTCTTTCTTTTGGTTTTGTGTGTGTATTTATTTGTAGTGTCACAGGTGATTAATTTGAGGACCCCACTTCCCTTTTGGTTATCTTGCCGCATGGTAAGCTCCAGCCCTGCTTTTATTCCCGCTTGCCCATTCTTTCTTGTATCCAGTATGTGTTAACTGGTGTGGGACATTATTTCCTTTTCTTCATATAATTTGTTGATAAAAATTGTTAAATTGGAACAGGTCTCGCCCCCTGTGTTAATGGTACCTGTGCAGCTGTAACTGGTTCAATGACAGTGGAGAGACACCTGAGCTAGGATTTCCTGGGTGCAATTCCCAGGTGGTGTTGTCAGGACCATAACTGGTCTCATTAGGCACAAAGATTCGTCTATCTCTCCCACATAAACTGTAACCTTAATATACCTAACTTTGGGGCCTTTTCTACCATATCTGCTTTTGTAACAGAACAAATGCACAAAATAAGGCAATTATGAGGCTTCTCATAAAAACGCTGAAAGCAAAAGGTTTATCAATACACAAATCATTCGTATTTGCCAGGTTAGGCTACAAATAATGCTATATTAGGAGCTGTGTTCGAAGGCCAAAAGAACCGACTGTCTGAAAAGAGCCCATCGCTACTGAACAGCAACGGCCTTTCCCCTCCATTCCTGCTTCTCATTCCACCAAGATAACCAAAAAAGTAATATAAAACCCTTAAATCGCCAACAATTGTAAAAACGTTTGGCTTGAAAGAAAAAACATACAGACTAAACTGAAATAGACAAGACTAAAGAGCTGCAGCATCACCAGCGCATCTTGTTTTGTTTTGAAAAATCACTTTAAATCAACATTACTTCAAGATAGTCCACTTAAAATCATGCATTGAATCAACAGAAGGATGAAATGAAATGCTAATGAGCATTGGTTGTTTCTCTGTAATGATTAGCTCCAGGGTGCAGAGAACAAGGCTGCAGGACCTCCTGCTTCTTCTAGGACTCCAGTGGTTCTATTTCCTGCTGATGTTGAGCGTGTCTCTGTTTATTATCTAATATCAGTGTCTCAGAAGAATCTGGTACAGGGACCTTTTCTGTTTGGAACATCCTCCCACAAAGCTATGATTCAAATATTGAAATGTGATTAGCTAAAGGTGTGGATAAACCGTGGTTTAGACTTAGTTCTCCCATTAGTTGGTGCACAGATACGTCCATATCTCCTGGCACATGATTCATCCAATCCCCAGGAACCTGTGAAAAGAACCTCCTGCAAACTTCTTCTCGCTGTCTGCCGGCTAGTCTTATTCCTTTGTTAGCTGTGATGTGATGTAGCTACTGATGGTATCTCATATGGAGGAGGATTACTATGGTTTCCTCCCTTAAACGGCCTTGAGTTTAGCAGTCTGTGTAATTAGTTTTTACCTTATAAGGAAATAGGAATATACTATGAAGCAAAGCCAATGTCTCTATCTTTTTGGTGTGTGTGTGTGTGTGTGTGTGTGTGTGTGTGTGTGTGTGTGTGTGTGTGTGTGTGTGTGTGTGTGTATCCATCATGTATTTAACCCTTCAGAGCCTGGGGCTAATGCTCTCCCTCTATTCAGGTCAACACATCTCATACATTAATTACACAACAAATGGTTATTAATATTAATATTGTATTATTCATATGTGACATCAGTTTCTGTGTTCAGCTAGCAGTGCCTTAAAAACAAATCCTAACACTGAATTGATGCCAAACTAAGTAACAGCATTTATCTCCGTGACAGAAGACGGCCACGACGTGAGTGCACGTTTTTATTAGTTTAACGTTTTATTACTTAAACGTTATAAACATTTCTGCTGTTGTCGTTGTTGTTAACCTGCTAAACTGAGCAACAATCTGTTTGAACTCATCATTAAGCAGTGAAAATGACCACTTTTATATACAGCTGCTGTAAAACCAACTCTGGGCTTGTTTGCCACTTTGTTTAATTAATTCATAGCCGGATTTATTCAGTCCAGCTCCAGATGATGATAATTAACTACGACCAGTATATTAATGAATCCTTCATCAGATGATAGAAACGTGAAATGATCTCCGTCTGTTGCTACATTAAGCAGCAACAACCTGTAAATGTTTAGTACTAATAGTTTACTCTATTAATGATGTTAATAAAGTTGCAGGTATCTGAACTGGTCCCAGTTTAAACCAGAGGAGCATTAATCCTCCTGTTGTCCTCATTTACAGGCACCAAAAAATATTGTTTCTCTGTCTGAAAAAAAATTCAAAAATTCAGCGACAAAAATCCCCCAAATCTCTGAAAATTTGCAAACCCTTCAGGAAGAAAATTCCAAGAATTCCTTGAAAGTTTTATTTCATAAAAATCCCCCAAATTTGGCAAGAAAATTCTTGAAAATATTTTCAAAAAATGAGTAAGACTCCTCCAAAAAAAATCCTAAAAATATCTAAAGTGATTACATATTTATCAGTAAAACTTCTAATATTTCCTTTAAGAGCATTCACAAAAAACAATGTCATGTTGTTTTTTGTGAATGTTCTCAAGAAATATCTTTTTTAACATTTTTTTTTCCACCAAAAACTGTTCCCAAAATTCCACAAAATGTTGAAAATGTGGACATCAGAGGTTTCACTGTATATTTTCCCACATTTTCCAACTTTAAAACGGGTCAATTTGACCTGCAGGACAACATGAAGGTTAATGCTGGATTCCTCTTAGAGCTGCTGCTATTTTTTATGCGCTCCATAAAGGTTCTTAGTAAACTTTGACAGAACAACATCCATAATGATCCATCTGCACAGCTGAATTTCTGCCCTTCAAGGACGAATAAAGGTGCATCTTATCTTATAGAACTGACTCGAGTGAGAAACTTTAACTCACGTTTGACTGATTAGACTTTATTTATTCGCTGATATGCTTGTATTTTTGCGCAGTATTTATCTGTGTTTGATCATTTGCTCAGTCTTCTTGCCACTTAGTTCAGGTTTGCTTGAATCAGGTTTAAACAGGTAAAACAAAGGTGTCCGTGCAGATGCCTGTCAGAAATGTGACGCGTTCTGCGCAGGCGCGGCTCCTCCGTCCGAGCCTCCGGTTAGTTTTAAAGAAGAGCAGCAGAGCGACACCATGAACCAAGTGGATTCTGTCCAGCAGCAGCGGACTGGAAGTGTGTGTTTGGAGGAGAAAGTGCAGAAGAAACGCCTCCATCATCCGCAGGACGTCGTTCTGAAGCAAACCTCCGGTAAGAAGATTTAACAGCTGATGTGGAGGAAACTGCTAACTGCTAGCTGCTGGGAGGGAGGGAGGCTGGAAGAGACGATTCACTGAAGAACCGAGCTGCTGAGCTTCTGTTCGCCTCAATCTGACCACTGATGGAGAAATAACAGCCACATTAATAACGTTAGAAGGTTAATAACTGGGTGGAAAGGAGGCGGAACTTTTCACGGGGACGGTTCAGTGCAGCAACCCGGACGGTTTACAGCGCGACACACACCTCGTAGTTCAGCCTGAATAAACAGTTTAATTTTAGGATTTAATCAGCAGCTTTAAAGATGAAGGAGAAGATTTACGACTCATTTAAACACTGTAATTACAGGCAGACGTTAGAGAACAACGGAGCGGTGTTTCAGTTAAACTAGGGTCAGATTATCTGGTGAATTTGAGGCTGTGTAGGTGTTCGCAGCGGTGCCTGTTTAAAACTCTGAAAACGTCAACAAACCGTTTATAAAATGTTCCTGTTGTCAGCTTTAAAATGATCTAGTATATATAGTAACTCTGATGTAAAGTAAACAGTTCAATGAACATTATTAACACTCAGCTTTAGTGCCTTTGCATTAAATCACAGCAAAGTGTGACAGTTTACACTGGTTAACTTCCCACACATCTATAGATAGAGGGAGGCTTTAATTTGTCATCGTGTAAATACAATGTAAATTAAATGATATATAAAAATACGATCTGTTTGTGACACTTACAGTTCAGCTGTACTGGGTTATTCATTGTCAAATTTTCAAGGTTCTAATTTTACATTTAAAAAAGAAGTTCTTTCCAAGCTGATTTCTTTAAAAATGAGGCTATGCTTATATAATATGATTTAATAATAACTTTATTTATATAGCATAGATCAAGAACAGAGCAATCAATTGAAATAAATTGAAAAATGATAAAAAGTTAAATGAATAATAACTAGATTAGCATGCATATCAAACAAGGAACGAAGCAGTTTAAAATTAAAGAATAAGACTGAGGGTTAAAAGTTAGAAATTAAAAATTAAAAAAAATAAAGATGACATCACACCAAAGAACGAGGCAGCTAAAATTATAATCAAAGAGATGATATAAGATAAACAGGACATAAATACAGAATAAAACACTAAAACTAAAAGTAAACTTCAAGCCTATACACAAGTCTATAAAAGTGGGTTTTTAGGAAGTGATTTCAAAGAAATTACTGACTTAGACAACAATATCTCAGGAAGTATTGTTCAGCATCATGTTTGTGTAGATTTAAATTTTAAAAAGCTGCATTCTCTCACATACTGTGCAATCCAAAACACATGAGCAAACTTTAATGAAACAGTTTGTTTATTAATGCAAAGACTGTAAAAATCAGATTTAGTATCTCTAGTGGGCTTTGTCTCTGAGTAAATTTTATTTTTTATTTGTTTTTTATGTATTTAGAATTAATTCAATATAAAATCTGTATTTAACATGAAAATATTTACAGTAAATGTATTTAATATTAAATCAAATATTATTTTTAAATTATTTGTCATTAATACAATATAAATCTATTTTGAATATAAATAGATTTATGTTGAATATATTTAATATTAACAAATTTTTTTTGTTTTGTATTAAAAGCGTACCATTTGTAATAATTTCAAAAATGAGTGTGCTAAAGCTGTTTTGATGTCATTTATTTGTATTGTTCGAGGTGTGAACAAAGCAAAAACACGACCCTGTGACGTGCAAAAATTAGTCCTTTTTCAGTTTCTCGAGCTGCAGCTTCTTATTTTTAACTCTTGATGCTCGTTGCCTGTAAATCAAACATACCTTCTTTAAAGAGAATGAAGCGTTCAAAAAGTAGATGATTATGTGGCTGATATTAGCTGAATGAATTGATTTGCTAAATTACTTGTTCTGTTTGGGGTTTTTTTTTTTTTTTGCAGATATGGCTTCTGGTTTTACATAATTTGAAGAAAATACTTTTATCTCTAGAATTTCTGTGGCTGTAAAAACAGTCTGGAGCCAAACAGAAGAACACTGCAGTCACTGAAGCCTCTCAGGTTATTGATTAAACCTGAAAAACTCGCCTCTCTGTATCAATTACACGTCTAAATGCCTTTTGTTTTTTTTTACCGTGAAAAAAATCCCTTCCTGCCTTGAAATATCTCAGATGTAACCGTACACGGTTGGTTTCTGTGGAATGTTAGATCACTTCTACTCTCGTTGCTGCTTCTGGGTCACCTAAAAACTCTGTTTAAATACCATAAAACTGCTCTATGATGCCCAGTGACAGGTTGTATTATTAGTAATTCTGCCAAAACAAGAAGACTGATGCAGTGAGAAGTTGATTTTTTATGGTTATTTTTTAGCAAACATTGAAAAAACCTGGATTCAACATATACAGCATTTTTCCTAGTGTTCGTATTTGTAACCGATGTGATTCTACTAACAATAGATATTAAACTATTTATATTTTAACAGCCTCTACAAATTCTTTTTTTTCTTTTACTTATGTTGTTGCATTTTTTGTGGTTGTTTTGCATCTCATTTTTGTCGTTTTGTCACATTTTTGGTGGTTTCTGTCTTGTTTTTGCCATTCCATGTGTCTTTGTGACAGTTTTTGTCTCGATATGCTGTAAATATTGAACTATTTCCATGTTTCCAGACTTTTACTCTCTACTCTGCTCATCTTCTAGAAAGATATTTCATCATACTGAACGTATCTTCAACAACTTGTTCCTCTATTTACTGTTTTCTTTCATTTTTTGCCTCGTTTTTTGCCATTCTGCGTCTCATTTCTCTTATTTTGTGTCTTTATTTTCTTGTTTGAGGTTGCTTTCTCTCTCCTTTCTGTTGTTTTGTGTCCCATTGTGGTCATTTTGTCTCGTCTTTTTGTCTCCGTGCTCTCATTTTGTGTCTGATCTGTCCTGTTTATGGTCATTTTGTCTCTGCTTACTATAGATATTGAACTATTTCCATGTTTCCAGCCTCTCCAGACTTTTTCTTTCTACTCTGCTGATCAGCTGTAGAAAGATGTTTCACCATGCTGAATGTATCTCCAACAACTTGCTTCTCTGTTCACTGTTTCTGAACCATGCTGCATTTATTTATTGATCAAGTAGCTTTGATTTTTTTTTCTCTTGTGTCTTTCTGTGGAAACACTGCCTGCAGTTCAGCCAAAAACTCTAAATTTAGACTTTTTAAAAAAAAAAAACTTTTGGTCGAACCTGGTCAGTCATGGTTTCTCATTTGAGCTGAAGAGCACTGTTCTTTTAGGTTTTTGTTTGTTGTAGTTGTTATTTACATGATTTGGTGCTAAGAGTTTGTTTTTGGCTAATTTTGAAACTAGTCACATAGAATAAAGTAATTTTTGATGAAATATCTCAATTTTCAAGCTAAGATTTGGATAATTTTCTGGATAGAACTACATGTCACACAATTTGAGTTACATGAACTGCTGGAAATTTTACATTAAATGGTTATTTTTGCACCAGCAGAAATGACATACTTCTTATTTTTTTGATGGTTACAATGGTACATATTCAAAGATCAGCAGCTACTTTAAGAAGTCAATGGTGCTTTTCTTTATAGGTGGCTTGTTTCCACTCTGTAAAATGTTTTGATTCTTTTTAACTCATAGATATGTTAATTTTTGGCTACTGGGATGTAACCGAGAGGGGTTAATATAGTCCAGGGGTTTCTGGGTTGTGACTGAAGCTCCTGCCATCTGTGCCCAAACAATAAGCGCCTCTTTCAAAGTCGCTTAAATCTTTTGCTTTTGCCGCCTTGGTACGTAATGGAAATCACATTTGGCCAAGTCAGTATTTTGCTACAGAGCATCATTGGATGTAAACTGCTTCATTGTATCATCTGTATTTATTATGTTTCTCCACTCATTTATTCAGGATTTTCACAGTTGTCCACAATGTGTGTTTCAGTGTTGCCCCCAGATGTCCAGCAGCTGTTGGTGATTAAAGAAGAGGTTCCTTGGAGCCCCAGTCTGGACCAGGAGGACCCAGAACCCTTCCACATAAAGGAGGAACTGGAGGAACCGTGGACCAGCGAGGCAGAGACTGACATCACCAGGTTCTCATTCGCTGCTGTTACTGTGAAGAGTGAAGAAGATGAAGAGGAACCTCAGTCCTCACAGCTTCATCAGAGCCAAACTAAAGACAACAGAGAGACAGAACTTCCAACCAGCAGCTCAACTAAACAGATTAAAACAGAAACTGATGACTTTGGAGGACCAGAACCAGCCAAGAACTCAGATCCAAATCCTCCTTTACAACCAAATCCTGATGGAAAGTCTTCAGACTGGTCTGAAATTGAAGTCAGCATTGATGATTATGATTACGATGATGAAAATGAGGGTGAGGAACAGTGGAAGGAGCCTTTATCAGAATCCGGACCTGAAAGTGACGACAGTGACGATGACTGGATGGAGACGAAGGCACCTGAGTCAAGCATAAACAATAATGTTGAATGTAACACGGACTTAAAGTGTACTGAACAATTAATCTACCGGCCGTCTGTTGAGAGGCAGTTGACACGTCCTTCAGTGGAAGTGCCCTTCATCTGTTTGGTTGATCAGAAGTGTTTATTAGGGGAGCAAACTGTAGCTTCACAGCTGGCAGCTCAAACAGGAGACAAAACATTTGGCTGTGACGTCTGTGGACAAACGTTTAGCAGAAACAGTACGCTTAAGAACCACATGAGAATCCACACAGGAGAGAAACCATTTAGTTGTGGAGCTTGTGGTCAAACATTTAGTCAACAGGGAGTTCTGCAGAGACACATGAGAGTTCACACCGGAGAGAAACCCTTTGGTTGCAGCTTTTGTGGCAAAAGATTTCGACATCGGTTTAGCGTTAAAAAGCACATGAGGGTCCACTCTGGTGAAAAACCATTTTCCTGCAATGATTGTGGGAAAAGATTCACCCAAAAAGCACATTTGAATACGCACATGAGAATGCACACAGGAGAGAAACTGTTTAGTTGTGCTTTTTGTGAAAAAAAATATACGCAACGAGTGGATTTGGAGACGCATGTTAGAATCCACACAGGCGAGAAACCGTTTGCTTGTGAAGTTTGTGGACAAAGTTTTCACAGAAAGAATATTCTGAAGGCACACATGAAAGTTCACACGGGGGAGAAACCATTTAGCTGTGATGACTGTGGTAAAAGATTTAACCAGAAGGCACATCTGGAGAGACACAGGAGAGTTCACACGGGAGAGAAACCATTTACTTGTGACGATTGCGGGAAAAAATACACGCAACAAGCGGATTTGCAAAGACACATTAGAGTTCACACAGGAGAGAAACCATTTGCCTGTGAAGACTGTGGGAAAAGGTTCACACAAACGGCACATTTGAAGAAACACATGAAGGTCCACTCAGAATAAAAAAACTGCACAACTGCATGCTTTGTTGTTTAAGGTTAATCGTGTAGTGTGGAATTGTGTTGTGGGGATGCCGGGCTCTTTAAAAGTCTGTTTTTGTGTCATAACTTAATTAAAAAATGGCTGAACTGAATTTGTTGAGGGACTGAAGTTTGTATCTTAGGCTCTGCTTACCCCTTACCAAAAACACAAAATGGTTTAGTCTGCTTCTGCTAAATATCCAAGAAAGTAAACTGGGAGAAAACAACTACAAGCTAATTGCTATCCAAAGAAAGATGTGCTCAGCTAATGTAAGGTTTCATCAAAAATTTCAGCGATTGCAGCAATAATATAAATCACAGAACTTGATTTAAATTCGGCCGTCGTATCCATTGACATACTCGGCTTGTCTAATAGTCTCCATTCATTCTCATGTTGTGGTACTTTCTGAGTAATATTAGGCAAAAGAATTTCCTTCAGGGTTATCAAAGCTTTATTTCATCTAATTTTATTTTCTAACAGGCCAGCAGGGGGCGCCGTGTCCCTTAATAACTGTCCAGGGAAGGTTGTGGGTTCCAGAGAAGATAAAGATGTGCGTAATAATAGATCACTGCTGTTCAATACACAGAAGGGACATTTTGATTGGGATAAATATTCATGGATACAACAGAGATGATCAAACGGAGAATTACTGGGACAAAAATATCTCTAGACCTTTTTTATTTGAGCAGATATTTTATTATCTTGCTCCAGATCAGAAATTGGAACCAGAAATGTTTTATTGTCAAGTAAGTTTGCACATATGGGGAATGTTAGTGCATAACAGTGAAATTAAATATAATAGGAGATAAAGGTAAAGTATATCATAAAACACTGATTTAATGATAAGAGAAGAATATATGAAACATTACTTTCTTTATAAATTGAGGGAGCGTCACACTTTATGCAAAGATATGCAAAATATGAACCATGAAATATTCTATTGTTGACAGAATGAAGTAGAAGAAAACATGCAGAGTGTTTGGATCATAGTCCAGGAAAATGTGAATCAATGCAACGTATTGAGACAAACAGACTTTAGGTTAATGTAACATGTAGTATTGGTCTGAGGTGGGATGAGACTTTATATTGGAGTTGCAAAGCTTGTTGATGAATCCAACTGAAGATGGAAAGAAACCGTCTTGATGGTGTGATGGACTGAAGCCTCCTGCTGGAAGAAAGTGTCTCAGAAGGTTTGTGTTGTTTGTTAAGAGGAATCTGAGAGGCAGATGGCTGAATGGACAAATTAACTACAAAACTTTTGGAGCACAAATATATCTAAAATATATTTATCTCAAGTTTTTACAATAATAATCTCATTGAAGTTTGGACACTGGGGTGGAAGTCAGAAACAGTTTTCATGAGTGAAACTAAACAAAAATTGCACTTCGAGAAAATATTTTTGGCTAAAAACTAAAGAAGCTTTAAAATAAGTGACTCAAACTAATATTTCTGGTACTTCTGCTACTAATCATTGTGGTGTGACAGTCTGCTGGTGTAGAAGTAGAAGCTGCACTTTCGGATGCGTGTTCTTTTGATGGTGTTTTGTGTGATAATGGTCCTTCATGATTATTGAATTTGTTGCGCAATGAATATTGAACTGAAGCAGCACTTTAAAGACATACTGTAAATCCAATAGCAAACCTGTCACAGCCTTGCAGCATTCTGTCAAACTTTCACACAACCAGGCTTACTGTGTAAACATGAAAATATTCAATAGAAAGCAAAAAGAAATGGAAAAAAAAGGCTCATTAATGATGTATTTGAAAGCTACAACCAGCCTGTTACAGCAGAAATTAGATAGATAGATAGATAGATAGATACATAGATACATAGATAGATAGATAGATAGATAGATACATAGATAGATAGAACCTTCATTGATCCCACAGCGGAGAAATTTGCAGTGTTACAGCAGCAAAGCCAGAAAAAGAGCAGCATGCAATGTACAGATACAAATAATAAAAATTCTCCTTTAAGAGAAGAAACATAAATGTTTATAGTATTAAATATAGAAAACTGAAAAATAAGAATGTGGTCAAGTTATTGCACATATCAGGTTATTACACTATAAATAAAATCTTCTAAATGAATTCCTAAAACCTTTCAACTGCATTGTTTGTTTAAAAAAAGCTGCAAGTTCTGTGAGAAATATTAACATTCTCATTTGTGGAAATGGAAAAAAACGACTCATTTCATAAAGCAGTTGCACATTTCCAAGATATTTGTTTGGGAATAATAAAGTTATAAAGTTCTGTCTTAACTTACCTTATTTACAAAATAAATGAAGGCTGCCTATCTTAGCATTAACATGCATATATGTATTAATATGTTTAAAAAAAAAGAAAAATTAAATCATAAAGCTTTATCAGTATTTTTCAAAAATTTCACGTTCTATATTAAATATATGGGTTTTAGTAAATAATATTTTCACTAAAAGTGAAGTTTAATTATTGTAAAGACAGAGAACATATTTTCAATAAAATATACAAATTTACATACAGTACTAAAATATTTTTGCAAACATATTGTTCAGATTGAACAGACGACAAAGTTGCTTTAGATTGTTTTAATGTTTTATAGTATTAGTTATTTAAGTCTTTATTCTCTGTATATTTTTTTGCTGTTTGGAAAATTCTGAATGTTTTCCTGCAGAGAAATCGCCAAACACGGAAGCTGTGTCTGTTACCATGGTGACAGAAAATAAAGGTGTCCGTGCAGATGCCTGTCAGAAATGTGACGCGTTCTGCGCAGGCGCGGCTCCTCCGTCCGAGCCTCCGGTTAGTTTTAAAGAAGAGCAGCAGAGCGACACCATGAACCAAGTGGATTCTGTCCAGCAGCAGCGGACTGGAAGTGTGTGTTTGGAGGAGAAAGTGCAGAAGAAACGCCTCCATCATCCGCAGGACGTCGTTCTGAAGCAAACCTCCGGTAAGAAGATTTAACAGCTGATGTGGAGGAAACTGCTAACTGCTAGCTGCTGGGAGGGAGGGAGGCTGGAAGAGACGATTCACTGAAGAACCGAGCTGCTGAGCTTCTGTTCGCCTCGATCTGACCACTGATGGAGAAATAACAGCCACACTAATAACGTTAGAAGGTTAATAACTGGGTGGGAAAAAGACGGAACTTTTCACGGTGACGGTTCAGTGCAGCAACCCGGACGGTTTACAGCGAAACACACACCTCGTAGTTCAGCCTGAATAAACAGTTTGAAATTTTAGGATTTAATCAGCAGCTTTAAAGATGAAGGAGGATAATTTAGCGAATCTTTTTAACAGCATTATTTACAGAGATGACAAAACATCTTCAATGTGTTTAGTTTGTAAAAACCTGCAGCACCTTTCTTTCTGTTTTACGCAATAAAACTCACATTGGCCACCTAAAATCTGATATTTATGCTACTTTTTATAGTTTAACTTCCATATAACATAAATTGTAAAGCTGTAAGGGATCTGAGGGAGGATGCATCCCACTTGTTAAACCTTTTTAAACCAGGATTGTGTCTGAAATCTTCCACTCATTCTCTACTTTCTGTCCATGACTAGTGTAAAATTAATTAGTATGTAGGGAGCTAGTCACCAAAATGGTCCACTTCTAATATCGCTAATATAAGCTTCCTTTATTTTGCGTTATTCCCACGGTTTTAAAACCATCAATCAACTAGCTTCAAATCTCACCTTCTTTCAAGCACCTGAACCAAGGAGCTACTTCAACAGAAAATATGCTAACGCTGGACAAGAGCTAAATAACTGTGCAATATTTTTTGTTGGAAATTTGTTAACTTTTCTGTTTGCAGGTGAAGATAAATTATCTTTTTGACCTGTTCAGGTCTGATCAGACCACATTTATATGTGTTGTTCTGCAGGTCCGTTAATATAAATATATGGGCTCCTTTTCTTGTTATATTGAGTTCTGTGCTGCTGGGTAAAGTTACAGATGTTCATAATGTATTTATGTGTTTCAGTGTTGCCTCCAGATGTCCAGAAGGTGTTGGTGATTAAAGAGGAGGTTCCTTGGAGCCCCTGTACAGACCAACAGGACCAAGAATTCCTTCACATCAAGGAGGAACAGGAGGAACTGTGGACCAGTCAGGAGGGAGAGCAGCTTAATGGACAGGAGGAGACTGATATCAGCAGGTTTTCATTCACTGCTGTTCGTGTGAAGAGTGAATATGATGAAGAAAAACCTCAGTCATCAAAGGCAGAACATCCAACCAGCAGCTCAGCTAAACGGATTAAAACAGAACCTGATGGAGAGGACTGCGGAGGACCAAAACCAGCCAGGAACCCAGATCTGAGTGGTTGTTTACAACCAAATTCTGATGAAAAGACTTCAGACCGTTCTGAGATCGAAGTCAGTATTGATGATTGTAATGATCCTGAGGATGAGGATGAAGATGAAGATGAGGAAGAGTGGCAAGAACCTTTGACGGAGTCTGAAGACAGTGACAAAGATTGGAAGGAGACCAAAGCACCTGAGTCCGCTGTAAATAGTAATGTGGGATGTAACACTGAGAAAAAGCCTTTTAGCTGCACTGAGTTTGATAAACTATTTCTCAGCAAGCAAAATGTAGATCAACGGATGAGAGTTTTCACAGGAGAGAAACCATTAGGTTGCAATTTTTGTGGTAAAATATTTAGACACCATTGTAGCCTTAAAAAGCACATGAGAGTCCACTCTGGAGAGAAACCGTTTGGTTGTGACATTTGCGGTAAAAGATTTACTCAAAGCGCACATCTGAAGACACACACAAGAGTCCACACAGGAGAGAAACCGTACGCTTGTACTGTTTGTGATAAGAGATACACACAACGTGTGGATCTGGAGACTCACATGAGAGTCCACACGGGAGAGAAACCATTTGCCTGCAAGGATTGTGGTAAAAGATTTAACCAAAAGGCACATTTGACGGCGCACTTGAGAGTCCACACAGGTGAGAAGCCGTTTGCCTGCGAGGATTGTGGTAAAAGATATACGCAACGAGTGGACCTGAAGAAACACATGAGAGTTCACACGGGAGAGAAACCATTTGGCTGTGATGACTGTGGCAAAAGATTTAACCAAAAGGCACATTTGCAGAGACACATGAAAGTCCACACAGGAGAGAAACCATTCGGATGTGACGATTGTGGACAAAAGTTTACCCAGAAAGCACATTTGACAACACACATGAGAGTCCACACAGGAGAAGAGCCATTTGTTTGCAGTGAATGTGGACAAAGATTTGTTTGGAAAACAAATCTGAAGAGACACATGAGAGTCCACACAGTAGAAACTGATTAGGGGGAAATATTTATCATGTGGAAGTGTGTTGGAGGGTTATGGGACTTGGTTTTCCACCAGAGGCAATAACATGTGCACAAAACTGGGTGTATTTTTGGCTATTTAACCCTCTGAACTCCAAAAACCCAGGATTCAAAGGCTTGTTGTCACTTAAAAAAAAATAAATAAAAAATTACACCATTTATCAGAGCCAGAAACTGTAGAAACAAAAAGAATCGCTGGATTTTTAACTCTTTAAATGAAACAAGTGAGTAGCGTGCATCTGTTCCATTAAAATTGCGATATTAAACAAAAAAAAAATCACTTTAATCTACGTCTCATTGAGAAATTTGCTAATAATAAACTTTAATCTCATCAGGTTATGTAAAAGAGAAAAAAAATCTGTGATTGTGACAGATTTACCCTTTCTCTTGAACTGCAGGCCATGTAATCATTTGTCAGAATAGGAAATATTATGCATACAGTGCTAATTACAGTAAGACGCTCATCGTTAAACATGTGATAACTAGAATCTAGAGAATGTTTGTCCATTCTGGTAGTAATTGTATTAGAACGCGTAGAGAAATATATATTAATTGATGCATATTTATCAGCATATTTCAAGAAATATAGATTAACTGACATTTGATTTGACAAGTTGCAGTTAGGCAAACTTTTGTTACACATCAGTGGCTGTGTGGACAAATGAGTGATTTATCTTAATTATTAAAGTATAAGATATAAACTGCGTAGAAGTTTTGATTTGTTTTAATAAGCCACACCCATATTAATCACTCATTACTAAATTTACTGCAGTCATGAGCCTAGATTGTGCAATTTTGACATTTAACCCAACAGATTTTTGGCGCCCCTAGAGGTGAAGTGCAATACAACTTTAATGTGTAAGTTTAGTGGAAACGTGAACATGCGTGTCAGATGTTTGGTTGATATTCAGTGCAAACTTTCCATGAAGACCAATGTTAATAAAACTTGTAAAATCAAAACGGTTCGATGCTTTCAAATGTCTTTTACAAATTAAAACCAACGAACTCTGTAGATGATCAGTTTTGGTCCACTGTTTTCTCACAAAATACCAAAAACGTGAAAGAAAATGAAGGGAAATGTTCAAAATTTTACATTTTTTAGAGCAGAAGACCAATAAAGGACCAATGAAGATGAAAATTACAGCCAGATAGTTAAACTTAACAATCACAGCGCCTCCTTGTGGTCAGTGAAAGTCGTTTTATGTGCCCGAGTAGTGAGTAGAATGTACAACCCATAAAACACAATGATGAGGTTTCTCTTGAATGAATGTGCAGCCCCAGGGCATCATGGGAAACACCTGGACCCCAGCTGATTTGTTCAGATGTTAATGTGAGTCTTCATGTTAGTTTCAATGGACAGATTTTTAATTCTGTCATAATTAATACCTTCAAACTACTATCAAACCAACAATATTTTATTAAAACTGATTCAGAACCAACAAGATTTGAGTCTCTTTGTTTTTGCTGCTTTGTATTCTAATTTACTTGTCACAGTTATTATTAATCATATTGCTTCCATCCATGCTATTTTTTGTGTTTTACTTCTTCCTGCATCTCCTCTACTTCCTGTTAGATTCTCATGCTTTCTGTTAAACTTTGATCCCCTTTGTTTCCAGTGACTCAACCCTCGTTAGTTTCACCTGAGTCTCGTTACCCCATCAGCTCTCTGAGTATTTAGGTTTTTTGTGAATTACCACCGTGTTTCTCTGTCACATCTTCCATTTGTACTTCTCTCTGTGCTCATAAAGTTTTGCTGCATTTGGATGTTTTGTCATGTACATCAGATGGAAGTAAAAACTCACTTTTTGTTTCCCAACCTGCGACTTAAGTATCATACAGGTAAAAAAAAAAGGATATGTTTGCCTCCTTATTGTTTAAATATATTAACTGGGTGCAATTAAAAAACACTTTTCTGCTTTGAATCACCAACCTGCTGCACCACCGGAGAAACAGACACCAAAAATATAATATACAATGTATTTTAATTAAAAATATCCCACCTCATCCATTGAAGACTCATGAATTCTGCATATTATGTCAGGAGCTGGTACATGCTCAACTTGGGTTAGATGGGAAAATCTGGCAGATTTGTCAGATTTATTCCCCTTTCCAGTGACTTTTTTTGGTCTTAATTGTTTTATTTTTATTCTTAATTGACACCAGGCCAAACCGCACCTTTATAGTACCTACCTGTGTGGACTCAGTGTCTTTGTTAATCAAACAGTGCACCTGCAAAAAAACAAAAACAAAGCCAAAATGGATAATGAGGCAAAGTGTATGTATATGAAGAAATTGAGACGCTGCTGCTAAATGTACAAAAAAAAAAAAAGAAAAAATTGAAGTAGTAGAAAAGAATTCAGATACTTACGTATCTGGGCAATGTGGGCAAGTTCTGCATTCAGAACATAAGTTTTATAGGCAATATACTTAAGGTAGTTATTCTACATTAAATTGGTTCCTGACAATGTTTTACTGATATATGTTGTTTTTTAAATTAAATTACAGCTGCATAAATGTGCATGTTGCATTTGACAGCTGTTAAAGTTGAAGGTGGAGCTGATTTTCACGAATTTATATCCTGTAAATTATCATCATATGTTTGTAGTATCGCTGTGAGGAACCATTTATCTCAAAAAGGCCAACTTTTATTTTAAAGACATCATTTTACAGCTAATCCAATAACGTTTTTAACAAATGTAGTAAATTAAAAAAAATATATCTAAAATATAAAGTTGGGAGATGCACCGATTTAAATGGCCGGGAGGATTATGAAAAATTAGTCTGAAAAGTATGACTGAAAATGACTGAAATGTTTGACAAATGTAGTATAAACATGGCCGCCAACTCTCACGCTTTGGCCGAGAGACACACGCATCTCAGTCCCTTCCACTTTGCTGTTATGGGAATATGTAACCTTTAGGGAAATCCAGTTCGCGTTTTTCCTCCAGAGAACGCCAGGTTTGTGAAGATCCGGTCCGCATTTTCCGTCCTCCCCAGTCCCCGGTAGCTGGTGGCTGTCAGGCTGGATGTCTCTGAGTGACGCACCTGTGTTTGAAAGCTGCCCGGGAGCTTTAAATGATCGTGGAGGAGTGATTCCAGATCATTATACCGACATTAACCTCTTTTCAGGTACGTGTTAAGGCTTTAGAACAAGTATATCGCTCAGTTACTGCGTCAGTGGACTTGTAGTGTCAAACTGATTTGTTTCCTGTGAGCGGGAGAACTATAAGTTTGCTAGCACGTCACATACTGAAATGTTTTGGTGTCACACGGCTGCTTAGAATGTTGTTACAAGCAAAAATAAAAACCGGAAATTTTGTTGCACAGTGGTCCTCAAATTTGTAAAGCAGTGACGTGTCTTAAATTAGGCAATTCTTTTTAGCTGTTAATAAGGTCATATTGAATTGCATCAAAGAAACTCTCCCGTTTTTTGACCTGGTTTATTCAACATTTTTCTTGGTTGTGAATGCCTTGTTTGATCCTACCCAGTATTCGCTCTATCTATACTTTTTTTTTCAATCATCACTAACACAACATCATCAATGATTTAGCTTCTGTCGACCACAAAACAAGAAGTTAAAACCAACTAATCCTGCAACAGAATATGTAGATTCAATAATAACTAAAGCAACGTTTATTTCGTGCCATGATAATTATATCTCCGTATAAAAATATCTATCTTTAAGCTTCTTCCGTTTAGCCGCTGCTTAGCTAATGCTAACTTAAGCTCGCTAGCGTTTGCCGTTAGCTAGACCTCATTCAGCTAGCTAGCAAGCTAACGTCAACTGTCCAAGTATTAGACGAATAATAATGCATTAACGTTTTTATTATTTCTATTTCACACCAGCTTATCAACTTTATGACTTTATATTTAAGTTTATAATATCCAACACTGGTGCTGTTTGGGTGACATTTCATGAAGAGCTAGCTAGTTAGCAGACTATATTCCACTACAGTAGCCTTGAAGCTAACCTTAGCTCACTCAAAACTGTTTTAACATAGAAGTTATATTTTTCCAACTGATTTACTCAACAGTTTATTTACCATAATGCCATTATGTTCCGTAAATGTACAATACAAAATTTCTAACTTGGCCCAAAAGCATTATTTAAGTTAAAGGATAATGTGTTAACCGTGTATTGAATATAAGCAGTTTTAGCATTTTAACAACTAGACTGGATCTATATTACAGATATCCATAATTTACGTCAAAAAGAACATTTTAAATATTCATATCATCATCTCAGCACAAATACTGCCACTTTTACCATTTGTGTGTTTGTAATCACAGATACCAGCAATTTTGTATTTAAATTATTGCTTGAATATTATAAGTGGATTAAAATATATTAAGTTCATAGTTCAGTATTGCATTTGCTGAAATTTAATACAAGTGCATCTTAAATTAAGCACTTAAACTAGCATGCATGTGAAATTTACTTAATATGCTTGAACCGAAAGTGCTTTAATACACATTTTTTTTTTAGCTTGCATGTGTTTCTACTTTAGTCTCCTCACTCCTCATTTTTGAATTTTTCTATATTCAAGGCTTGTATATGAGCATGTGATAAATAAAACCCTTGAGATCTTGAGCTACACACTCTAGGGAACAATCTGACCACAATGAAAGACTACAGTTTTATTTTCCTCTTTTTATACTTTATTTTTTGTTCCCTCGTCCTGTAGAGAGGACAAAGCTCCATTACACATCTCTTCTGGCTGTGAACTGAAGCATCCATCCCGCTCATCCCTCTGCCTCCACCAGCTTCACGTCAACAGGTAAAACTTATCTTCACCGTTAGAATAATAATGTTTTGAAAGTGTGGCAGGCAGCAGGGTGGTGCTGATGATGGAGGTGAAATCAGAAGCAAACAAACTGGCAGATGGTTGAAGGACAATGAGAAAAAAATGTAAAATATTCTAAACTTTACGACTAAAATAAGGAGCTTAAAAACACAAATATAAACCCACAGGGCAAAGTGAAAGTATGAGAAATAAACACACAATAAACATAGAATACATTAAAACAGTACAAAGGAGATTCGAAGCCAATGACGACACAAACTATCGGTAGCTGTCATGAAATAATTCGGGTTTTCTTTGAGGTTTATTATCTGTGTGGTTGATTTCTGATGTGCCGCCAGATTTCCTCACATTCATCAACTACCAGCGGAATTCCACAAATGACGACGGTAGAGAATTTATCCTGGTGAAGTCGGGTGCAGTTTAAAACCAGAGGGAAAAGAGGGATATCCGATTTACCCACTGGAAGGTTACGCTCAGCAATGGCAAGCTGTTGTCGGCTCTCTACAGAATTCAGGTTTATTTTTTTTTTATACGTTCGGCGTCGATGGTGAAGCCTCTGAAGGTGGCGAAAAGAGGCACCGAAGCTCGTGAAGCGGGAACCCACCCACTCCACGGGTTTGTCACTTAAACTCAAACTGAGGCTGCCTTGCTTGCGTATGTTTCGTGTTTGGTCCGTGAGGGGGATAGAAAAGAAGGAAAACGAAGGTAGAAGACAGAGCGAAAGAGGAGAGAGCGGCTGTTTTTAAGGAAACAACGGCGCAGAGCTACTCGGTGAAGTCGGGAGAAACTCAACGGATGCTAAAGATCAGCAGATGTTGTGAGTGAGATGAGGAAGAATCCAGAGTTAGAGAAGGTGTTTTTTTTTTTGTAGATGTTTTTTCTCTCTTTTTCAATTTTTTGTGTTCATTACAGTTCGTTGTGGTTGTTTGTTTGGAGCGGTTCCACTTGAATCTTGGAGTCGGAGCCCGAGGCAGGTGGTTTAAGGAGCGTCGCCTGGGATCCTCAGGGGATCACAGGAAGACGCTCGAAGGCTCAGATGATGCCGTACTGGGCCAGCTCGTGCAGCTCCAGGTGATTGAAGGCCTCCCAGGGGCAAATGACGGTGATGTCTATGAAATAAGAAGAACATGTGAGGTTGTTTGAACCCTTGTTGGTCAGAAAAACTAATATTTTAAACCTTATCGTGAACTCACCTGTGCCTAAGCCCTCCATTCCAGGGATGTCATCACCAAATCTGCAAACATTAAAACAGAGGAACATTATAAAACAAGGCAAAAAACACAAGATAAAAATAGATTAGTATTATATTTTACAAGCAGTTCTGAACAGGTGCGTCTTGAGGAGTGATTTGAAAGTGGTCAGGTCAGTGCAGGTATGGATGTGTTGGGGTAGGAAGTTCCAGAGAGTCGGAGCAGATATGGAGAAGGATCTGTCCAACCAGGTTTAGGTACTTGGTTGAGGTATGGAGAGGCTTGGCTGTGGAGGGCTTTGTTGGTCAGAAGGAGGACTTTGAACTGGATGGACTGGAGGTTTTTGGGTGATGTGGGTGAGGAGGCGGGCAGCAGAGTTCTGGATATACTAAAGCATATTGAGGAATTTTCAAGATGAACCACAGAGAATGCTGTTGCTGACTAGTTCTGACGCTTCTGAGCAATAAAACAATGGTAAACGTACCCCTGGATTCCCTTCTTCGGAGGCTTGCTCTTGAACTGGCGGGTCTGCCTCTGCTTGAACTTGGGGGGTCCCTTGCGTGGGGTCGCGGGGCCTCCGCTGACCCTGGTGGCCGACTTGATCTCAGCTTTGGGTGGCTCGAGATTCATTTCTTGCTGTTATTTGTGATTCGTGCGTTGCAGGCTTTTGGCTTTAGACACCTCTCGGAAGTGTAGTCGTCGTGGTGAAATCTTAACAACAGAAACAACAAGAAAAAAAAACATTACAAGGAAGTAAAGGGTAATTTAATTTGGTCTAATTTCAAGCAACAGGTAACTTGCAGCTCCAGTCACCTCTGTGTGACATTACAGAACGTAATCCGATTACTGACGCGACGAGCGCGATCCAGGATTTACCGTCATACATACACCCAGTGATCGCACCTCGCTGCAGCCTGTCCCTGAGGAAGATGACCCAATTTCCCATAATCCCCGGCTCAAGTTAATAAAGTGCTCCCCTCTCAGTTTCAAGCCAGGCGTAATCTCGTTAAGCAAGGACAACACGGCAGAAACGCTGAGCGATGCACCGAGAGGCTCAACGATCAATCCGCTCACCGTGTCCCAATGAAAATGACAGTCCTGAACACAGCTTAACCCGCAGAATTTAGATGTCCAAAGTAACAAATATAACTCACAAATGAGAAGATAGTGGGTGCAGACTTTATGTAATGTTCAAAAATGACAGTTTGGTGAGCTATAGCAGGAAATACTGTCTTTTCATGTCATCAAATAATGATTCTTGCTTCTTGTGCACTCTCAAGAAACTCAACAACTGTAAAATTTAAATTCTGTGAACTGTAAAGAAACTGCATCTTTGATTTACAGAGCCTAACCCGGAGAATTTAGATTTCTAAAATAACAAATATAAGATATAAGAAAATGTGTGCACACTTTATGTAATGTTCAAAAATGGTTCTTTGGTCCGCTCTAGCAGGAAACAGTCTTTTCATGCCAAAGAATAATTATTTTTACTTATTGCGCACTCTCAAAAAACTCTTAACATGTGTAAAATTGAAATTCTGGAAGCTTTAAAGAAACTGCATCTTTGATATTTCAGCTTTACCAAGTCCTGTATTGAATCCTGAGAATCGAAAACTGCAAATTAATCCTTGTAAACATTCTTCTTTTGCTGGAGTTCTTGGGCAGCTGCATGTGATGAGAAAACTTTTAACAGCTTTCTGTTTAAAAAAAAACAGTTTTCTAAGAAAAAAAACATGTATTTCTTCAAAAAAAATTGAAGAAGATGATATTTTAATATCAGTGCTGAAATTCATCTTGTATTAATCGGCAAATGCTAAAAAATCAAACCAAGCAGCTGATTGATCAACATAATTGTCTGGTAAATAAAGTAAACAACAATCTATGTCTTAAATAAAGCACAAAAATACCCCCAGGGTGTGTTCACATTTTAGGATTTTTTTCCAATCAGATTAATGCATCATAAAAACAGTTGATTTCTTATGACCCTGGTGTTAGAAACTGTATCTATATCAAATTTTAACACTATCGTTTAAATCTAAATAAAGGACAGAGGTGCTGAAACAATCAATATGATCATCTGCAGCAAAAAACTTCAAGAAGTAACTAACTTTACATGTTTAATCACATTACTAAATACACTATAGATTATCGTTTAACCTCCACAATGATCTCTGAAGCTGTAAATCTGCAGCCCAGTTTGTTTTGTCTTGAATTTTTGGAATTTTCTGCAGCTAAAAAAGTGAAATAAACTCCACCGACTTCCATGCAGCTCCAGAATAAGTTTGCTAGAATAGATCCAGATCTGTTAATCATCTCTGATCGATGTTGATGTGGGTTTACTCACCGGCTGCTTGGGTGAAGAACAGCCAGACGAGTGAGCGCAGCACTGCTCTGTCTAGCAGATGAGTGGACTTCTATGCTAGGCTTGCTGTGAAGCCACTCGGGGCTCAGAGTCCCTCTTATAGTCTGAGGAGATTATTGAAGCGCCGCCTTTGTAATGTCAACACTTCACATGTCTGAGGTTTGGGTCACGCAGGGTGACGTCGAAACTTAAACTGTGTTCAGTTCACTCAGTGGTGGAAAGTAACTCAGTTACTCAAATACAGTTTTCAGGTACTTTTACTTGAGTATTTTACTTTCTTGGCACTTTCTGCTTCCATTTTGTAACAAATAGTGCGATTTCTACATTAATCTGACAGCTGTAGCATCTTGTCACTCAGCGCAATTAAGATTTTGGCATCCAAGACATTTAAACTGCCTTAAAAAGTCTGATAAAATGATTCACACTCAGAGCACTTTATCTAGAGCACATGCTTAATCTAATGCAATCCAATACGAGAGCTGAGTCACAACGTCCAGCTGTACATTTATAGTGCTCAGGCTGGTAGCATTGAGCTGTTTTAGTGCAACCTAAAACTTTGTGCAAGTTCCAACCGCAGAAACTGTACCTTTGGAACCTCTAATGGATGGTTTTCAGTGGAGAAAAAAAGTCCCACTACAGGGTTGGTACGTCTGAGTGGCCCTAAAAAAAAAAAAAAAAAAACTACATTTGTTAAACTCAGAATGACGAGCATCATTTTTTTCTGCCCTCTTGATTTCTTCATCCAATAGCAGTAACTACTACAGGGGGTCCTTGGTTTACGACATCATCGACCTACGGCGCTTCGTCGTTACGTCGGAACTGGTTATGTGGAACTAGCTGACGAGTGGAGCAGACAGACACGTCGTCACATGGCGCCATAAGACAACTTTGGTCGTTGGTATTCATGACTTTTCCAAAAGACTGGTCAATATCGTGATGCACGTAACGCCTTTATTTACATTTTCGCTGGGGTTCCAACTTGTGGCGAAAATCGACTTGCGTTGCCCTGTAGGAACGGAACTCTGACGTATAAAAATGAAAAAATAGCCAAGACTGAATAATATTCACCACAAAAATCTGTATATTTATAAAGAGTGGTAATTCTTTTAAAATGTCTGACAATAAAATTACACAAGTTTACTTGTATTTATATCAACTAACAATATAATTATTTTAGAGATATTTGCTGTTATTTGGATCTTTTTGACAGTTTGAGAACCTAACAGTATTGCAGCCTGATTTAAATTTTTTTTTTTTACAGTATTTAGCAAAACTTTTCTGCATGTAGGTTTATATGTTTACCTTAGTTTTGTATGCAACTTCTTAATTAATAGAACAGAATATCCTTTATTAGTCCCACAAGGGGGAAATTTGCAATGTCACAGCAGCAAAGTGAAAGTAATAAAAGCTAGAAAGACAACTATAAATTAGAGGTGACGTATATACAGAATATAAATAAGAAAATCAGAAGAACATAAGGATACTAAAAACGTAGATTTAAGAAAATTCACACAAATTAATTCCACTTTCATTTATTAACAGCAGCACTTACACAGTTCTTAGTTTAGCTTGTTAATTTCTAATGATTTTGAGGGCTGCATTTGGTCAAATGGTTAGTTATTCTTGTTCAAACAGCTTGTTTCACACGTTAGTAACGTCGGCATCTAAACACCAGCAGAACCTGAAAGCATCTTTCACTGCTGGGTTTTAATTTGTACAGTCATTGGTAGACTTCTAGAGTTCCAGAAAAGTCTCCAGGGAGTCTCCAGAAAATTCTAATTATCTCTCAGTAATACTTATTAAATCGGTGATTTGAGACAGCAGAAGGCAGGTGGAGGTAATACAGCTGAGAATATGTGGATGCAGATTATGGATGCAGCAGGAAGCTTCCTGAAAGGCCCACTGGCCCACTTCCTGTTTGTTGTGCAACCATCTCACCATCTGCTTCATCCTCCAACCTGTAGAGGGGTCTTAGATCATCTTAAGGTACATATAACATTAAATCCCTGCAGTAAGAGGCATTAATCTCACACC
This sequence comes from Amphiprion ocellaris, assembly GCF_022539595.1. NCBI lineage: Eukaryota > Metazoa > Chordata > Actinopteri > Pomacentridae > Amphiprion > Amphiprion ocellaris. The sequence continues at coordinate 9,429,110 of NC_072783.1, forward strand.
AGTCTGAACACCTGTGGTTAGAAATTACATGCTAACGCTGTACGGGACACATAAAAACATCCCAAACAAACTATGCTTCACAGTTAATTCTGCTTTGTGTTTTTCTTCCATCTTGCACTTTGACTTTAAACCAGTAAAACAAGATTTAGCAGCAAAAATATTGTGACTTTTAGCACTAATGTGGATCAGAAATGTCCCAAATCTCAGTCCTACAATTCCCATGATGCAGCAGCTGTCATCAGACTCTGTATGTAGTAAATGTCCACATATTTCTGTTTATTTAGCAGCTGCTCTGGAGCTTTAGATCATATCTTAACAGCTATTATCAAATTGTAGAGGTTAAAAATGACTTTTCTTTTTCATTAAGTTTAGCATCAAGTTTCAAAGTTTATTGACAGCAGCTGAGAGATTATGACAGATTCTCTGTAGTTCAGCTTAAGGAACCAAAAATCAGACCAGATATAAAATAAAGAGGGAGTTTATACAGATACAAATTATACAGAGTTGTTCAAAAAAAATATATGCAAAGCTTATAGTAAAAAGAAACTATATGTAAATTCCGTAGTGCTCTTAAGTGGATACAAACTACTGTTCAGAAGTTTGGAGTCACCCAGACAATTTCATGTTTTCCATGAAAACTCACACTTTTATTCATGTGCTAACATAACTGCACAAGGGTTTTCTAATCATCAATTAGCCTTTCAACACCATTGGCTAACACAATGTAGCATTAGAACACAGGAGTGATGGTTGCTGGAAATGTTCCTCTGCACCCCTATGTAGATATTCCATTAAAAATCAGCCGTTTCCAGCTAAAATAGTCATTTACCACATTAACAATGTCTACACTGGATTTATGATTCACTTGATGTTATCTTCATTTTTAAAAAACTGCCTTTCTTTCAAAAACAAGGACATTTCTAAGTGACCCCAAACTTTTGAACGGTATTAACCTGCAGCTGTTTTGATGATGAATCAGTTTAAGAATTTTTAAACAAAAAACGTCAAAATTTTCGATTGTGGCTTTGTGAATATTTTCTGGTTTCTTTCTTTCTCTGTGACAGGAAACTGAATATCTTTGAGTTGAGGACAAAACAAGACATTTGTCATCTTTGAAAAACACTGATCAGCATTTTCACCATTTTCTGACAAGTTATAAACCAAACAACTAATTGATTATTTGAGAACATAATAAACAGGTTATTGACAAGGAAATAATAATGCAAAGAAAACTTTAATTATTTTTATATAAAAATAAAAGAAAGAAGAGGGAAAATATAATCATTATTAGTATCATTTTCTTAAATCCTTTTTAAAAATTGAGTTTAAAAAAGCTTAAGTTATAACTTTGCAGCTTTGAAAGAGGCTGTCTTGAATGATTTCTTGTATGTATGCTTATAAACAACGGTTGTTACTGATTTATCCCTGTTTACTTCTTCGATTAATTGACTGCTCAAAAAAATTGAAAAATGAAATGAAAATTACTGTCATTTATTTTTGAAGTGGAGATGCCACCAGAGCACTTTGGTTCTTAGGGGCTGCCAATAAAAAAAACCATTGGAAATAGTTAGTTCAAGGTCTACACACTGACATTTACTAAGAAATTTGAGAGAAACTTTTCTTGTCAAACCTTTAGTATCAGATTTGTTTGATTCAGTTTCATTGGTTCTGTTCTGTAAAGCTGGATAAAAGAGACTCTTGATCGCTGAGTCTCATTTTGCTTCATGTTTGATTTACCTCTCATGTTGGCTTTCTGTTTTTAAATTAAAAGAGGATATTATTTGATTGTGTTTTGGGTGCATTAGGTTTGTTTCCTTTCAGTGAGAGTTGTGAGTTGTATTGTGTCGCTGCCTTCAGGGCGTCTATGAAGCTAATCTCTCAGCAGGAAGGCTGAAGGGCACACGTGTCCAAATCTGAATTCTGAGTGAATAAATGATCAAAGACAGCAAGCAGAGGTTCAAATTATGAGCAAAACCTACAGAACTGTGCAAAGTTTCAATCGCTGACTATATATTCTTCTTTATCAGGAAATAGTCTCATCATCCAGCAGCAACAACCCAAAACAGCCATAAACAGATGTGCAAAGTAATTCTGTACTAAAACAGAGTCTAAAACTAGTCTAAACCCAGTGTGAAACAAATGCAAATGCAAAGCCAATGTAAAATCTGTCCAAAACCCAGTAAAGAACCATTCTATATCCTGTTTATACCAAGTTCCAGGTCAGTCTAAACCCAGTCTAAAACACTTTAAAACCTAAGACTAAGTCGACAACAGCTCTAAAACCAAGTCCAAAACCCAACCTAAAATCCTGTGTAAAATCATTCTAATATAGTCTGTAACACCCACTCTACAACAGTTATAATCCTGTCCAAAACCAAATCTTAAATAAGTCTAAAACTGAGTCCAAAATTAAGTCAAAAACCAATTTTAAAATCAAATGTTTAGAGTGTCAAACCACTCTAAACAGTCCAAACCCAAGTTCAAAACCAAGTTTAAAAAAAAAAAAAAAAAAACAGTCCAAAACTGGTATACAGCCAAGTGAAACAAGTTGGATAACCAAATAAATGAACTGTCTAAAATCTAAAGCCTAAAATCTGTCCAAAATGAAGGACAGGACAGCTTAAAACCAGCCCAAAACCAAGTGAACAAAGCTGTGTATAACCAAGTGAAGAAATCATCCAAAACCAAGTACAAGACCAGTCCAAACCAGTCTAAAAGCAAATACAAAGCCAATGTAAAATGTGTGCAAAACTAAATACAAAATCAGTCCAAAACCCAGTAAAGAACTAATCTATATCCTGTATAGACCAAGTCCCAAGCCAGTCTAAACCCAATCTAAAACACTTTAAAATCTAAGACTAAGTCTACAACAACTCTAAATCCAAGTCCAAAATCCAACCTAAAATCGTGTGTAAAATCATTCTAATATAGTCCATAACACCCACTCTAAAACTGTTTTAATCCTGTCCAAAACCAAGTCTTAAATAAGTCTAAAACTGAGTCCAAAGTTAAGTTGAAAACCTATTCCAAAATCTAGTGTCAAACCACCCTGAACAGTCCAATACCAAGTAAAAAACAGTCCAAAACTGGTCAAAAACCATGTTTAAAAAAAAGGGAAGGTGTATAACCAAGTAAATAAACTATCTAAAATCTAGAGTCTAAAATCCATCCAAAATGAAGGACAGGACAGCTTGAAACAGCTTAAAACCAGTCCAAAACCAAGTGAAGCCATCCACATTCAGTCCAGAACCAAGTGAAAAAAGTTGCATGTAACCAAGTAAAGAAACCATCCAAAACCAAGTACAAGGCCAGTCCAAGCCAGTCTAAAAACAAATGCAAAGCCAATGTAAAATCTGTAAAGAGCCAGTCTAAATCCTGTTTAGACCAAGTCCCAAGTCAGTCTAAAACCAAGTAAAAATAATCATTGGTTGAAACCCTAAAATACTGAGACTTGTTGATTCTCTCTAATTATAACTCTGCCATTAAAACTTTGGATGGCACCAACACCAAAAGCAGGCAACTCTAATGTGACTGAGGAAAGAAAAGGGAAAATAAACGTAATGTTAAATTAAAGTCAGGATGTGCTTTAACACAGCTTCATGTTGGGACTCTATCAGCTGCTGCCATGATGCAAAGTGACACCTTGCAGCCTTGGCACCGACAGTAATCTGTCCTGTCTTTTCCATCACGTCAGTCATCAGGTTCACAGTTGTGGATATGATCAGTGAAACGTCTCACTTGTAATCCGCTGCATAACCCAGATCAAATCATAACCGAGTGGCCGCCGGACGGAGCTGCAGGTCTGCTGTAATCACTGTTCCCAGACGAGTGCTGACTCAGCAGAGATCAGGGTCAGCCTCAGAAACTGTTCAGAGACGTCATGAATGAGCTTCTTCTGACACCATCCATCAGGTTATTACTGAAGAAGACTCCTTCAGTTCATTTAATCAGGTGTACGTCAGGAGAACATCAAAGGTTTTATAAATATAAGCTGTTCACAAGTGACTGGAATCAAGACAGATTTGGTTTTATTACATGTTTCTATATGAATATGTTTATTATAACATGAAAACACAGCTGGAGCTGGTCGGGTTTGTTGAATAAATCAGAATAATGGTCAAATGAACTGGTTAAGAGAAGACAGTTTGATATGTATGTGGTGCCACCTAGTGACGGTTCTTAATACTGTTTGTTCCTGCTATCATTGAATCTGTAATCACTTCCGATCAGGGGTGTCAAACATGGGCCCACGGGCCAAAAGCGGCCCGCCAGAGGGTCCAATCCGGCCCGTAGGACGACTTTGTAAAGTCTAAAAATTACAGAGAAGACATTAACTGCAAATTGTAAATTTGTAAAACTATAAATTTAAAATAATTTCTAGACCATGACAAGTTGTTTTGATCATAAAGTAAAATATTACAGGGTGTCCGTAAAGTCTGGACACATAAGAAATCTCATTAACTAGAATTTTTTTTTTTTTGCCTCCACAGATTAAATATGGCCATAATATTAAATATTTATTTGATTAATTATCAAATATATATTGCATTCGTTATATAAAAAATGAATATATTGAGTAAAATGTTCTTGAAAACATGTATTTTTGTCTACGTGTCCAAACTTTAGGGACACCCTGTATATTATTCAGTTCCAGATATGTGACTAAATGTTTGTTGCCTTTTGTAGATGCACTGTGATCTGTAAGTTGTAATGATGAATGTAAATGATGACCTGAGGCATAATATTGCTGAAATTGAACTTATTTTTCTTTAAAAATGTCAGGTTATTCATAATGTTTTGTAAAAAGGTAGTTAACTAAATGTGAACATTTTCAGACTTGTACTTCCTTGCGCTAAAACAAAGAAAAAAATTAGAAGTTGTCATTATTTATAGGTTATTATGCTGTGATTTTACTGGTCACTTGAGATAAAACTGGGCTCAATGTGGCCCCTGGACTAAAATAAGTTTGACACTCCTGCTTTAGACAGAGCAGTGGTACTCAGATATTTTATTTAAATAAAACCACTAATACAACACTTTAAAATAAAAGTCCTACATTCTAAATCTTTAAATATGTGTGTATTTTCTGAAAAGTTTGATTAAAGCATTGAAGTAGCTGCTCTATTTGCTATACTATTAGTCATAGTATTATTAATAACAAACATGCATGCAGAATTTAATCATTTTACTTGACTGAGGTCGAGCTAAACCTGCTCATTTTTATATTGTCAGACAGATAAACACACTCAACCCCAAAAAACCAGCAGATTTAAAAGGTGAATTATTTTTATAAAATTAGTAAAATGACAAAAAATCAGACCCAGAACCTGTAAAAACAGATTCTTAATTTGACATTCCTTAAACTACCTATCTGTGAGGTGCAACTCTGTGAGGTAAATTAACTAAATCTAAGCCTAAAATTTGGATATTTTATCAAAATTACTTTCACCAAAAAAACCATTTGCACCAGATTCTGTAACCTTTTTGTTTATGTGCATTTGGCTGATTTACTCGTGCACTGGTTCTCTCTACACAAAAAACAGAAAAATGAAGTTGTTTTAATTCAATAGAAATAACATTTATTCAAGAAAAAAATAATTTCAAACACATAATTTAAATATACTCTTAAATACACTGAAGAAAATGATCACACATTAAAATGTACGAATAATACTTCAGTTCAAACTTGTGCAAACGTGCTGCATGACGAACAGAGAAATGAATGATTGATGCAGATTTTCTTTTTTTTGTCTATTCACCACTTGCAGACTAAAACAGATTAATGTGACAATTCAGTAGTTTCTAAAATGTAAAACGTGGAGATCAATTCCACTTCTAAACAACCCAGTTGTGTAGTTTTTGGCCTCGTTCCTACCAATAATAATCACGGGAGAGATTATTTGCTTAACTTTGTAGGAACATCATGAACTTTAGCAATTACTCTCACCGATCAGGCACAACATCATGACCACCTGAATTGTTTTGGTCTGAACCACTGGGTCTGAACCACAGGACCTCTCAGGTGTCCTATGGGGTCTGGAACCAGGACGTTGGATCCTTTGGGTGCTCTGGGTTGTGCAGTGGAGCCTCTGGGAATCAAAGTTCTTCCTCTGCTTCCTGTTGATGTTTGATCAGAAAGATGTCTAGGAAGTTTGGAGGTCAAATTGGCATCTTGGGTGACTGTCATGTTCCTGATTGTTATGGGATGTGGTGGGGTGCATTTAGAGTGTGCTTGTTCTGGGACAACGGTTACTTGGGTGTCTAAGTCTCATCGACATGGACGTCAGAATCCAAGGTTTTCCAGCAGAACATCACCTAGTACCAAGATGATCAATGTTATTCACTTCTGGTTTTAATATTGTGGTTGAACAGTGTAATGAGATGCAGTATTACTGGAACTGAGAGCTGCAGTAATAAGCTGCTAGTTGGCAGTTTGAGTTTTCTGAAGCTGTGTGACTCAAAAGAGGAAGGAGTTAAAATCTGGACCTGATGAATGGAGTTTGTTCTAAAGTGCTTCTGGTTTCTAACATAAGAACGCTCATAGTCAGTGATTCCTGTCAGCAGGTCGAGGCAGTGATGCGTCACGTCTTCTTTAAGAGCCTGATCTCCATCTTTAGATAGGTTTTAAGGTTCTCGTCCAGGACGTTCTCCTCGATGGCGGCGAGCGCTCGGTCTCCTCCGTCGTGATAATACGCCAGCAGCTGCTCGGCGTGTTCGATCCAGACGCAGTTGTGGCAGCCGCTCATGCAGCAGTGGGTGGGAGCAGGAGGAGGACCCTGATCAGGGGACCAATCAGATGAACTCTGCTGTGTGTCAGTGCAGTCAGAGGAGTCGCTCAGTGTCGGGCGAGGAGGAGGTGAATCTGGTCCAGACGACAGGCAGCGAATGTTTCCGCTGTGAAGGCGAATCCTCGATAACTGCTGAGGACAACGACAGAACCGATGGAGTCCAGAGTGTAACAGGGAGAGGACGCACAGCTGGAACACAACAGAAAAACACAATGCTTAGGCACACTTAGTGTATTGAACTGTGTATCACTTATATGTGTGTTTTTTTATATATATATCGTAGCAACAGGAAGTGAGAGGTGGAAGGTAAAACCACCGGTCCACCTGAAAGTGTCGTTTGTGACATGTTTGTCAATCTGTCTCATTTTGTGCCTTGTTTTTGTTGCTTTGTATCTCATTTTTGCCGTTTTGTGTCTTGTTTTTGTTGTTTTGTCTTGTTTTTGTCATTTTGTGTCTCGTTTTTGCCATTTTGTGTCTCGTTTTTGTCGCTTTGAGTCTCATTTGTCAGTTTGTGTCTTGTTTTTGTATTTCTGGGTATAGTTTTTGGTATAGTGCCAAACTTTTCACACTAGCAGTCAAAAGTTTGGACACACCTTCTCAATCAATGGTTATTATTTTATTATTTTCTACATTGTACATTAATACGGAAGACATCAAAACTACAAAAGAATACATATAAAATTATGTAGTAAACAAAAAAGTGTTAATCTTCACTATTAATCTACAATGTAGAAATTAATATAAATAAATAAAAAGCATTGAATGAGAAGGTTTGTCCAAACTTCTGACTGGTAGTGTCTGTACAGGTCAGTTGACATTAAAACTATCCTGTGTGGAGTAAATTAAAATAATTATTGCAACTGAGATGTTGGCAACTAAATCTTAAAAATTACAATTAAACACAGTCTGAACATCATCAGCTTCCTCTATGTTCTAGTAATAAGTTTAAATTTAGATTTATAGGTTTAATGTTTACATTTAGGCAGCGCTGCAACAGTTAATTGATTAGTTACCAACTACTTTAATAGTTTTTTTGATCAGTTTGTGCAATATATCTGAAAAAAAACAAGTCCAAATTCTCTGAGGGTTCTTAAATCTGACTATTTTCTAGTTTCTTTCCTCCTCAGTGTCAGGAAACTGAAGATTGGGTTGTGCATAAATTAACAGAAAACACTGATCAATATTTTTCACCATTTTCTGACCAAACAATTGATCGATTAATAAAGAAAATAGTGGACAGATTGTTTTTAAGAAATTTCCTAAACAAACCATGATAACTTCTCAACTTTACTTTGTGAGTGTTGACTTAGAAATGACCAATAATTTCCCTTATTTTTCACACTTATTTGCTATTTAATGTAATTCTGAATTTGCTGACTGTCGGTTTTAGTAATTTTGTCTTTAATAAACGTACAATTCAAGTATATGGGTCGTTAAAAATGTTCTTGAGTAGCGTTACTCTCGTAATTAAAACACCACAAACACCATTGGCTATTAGCCTAATAGTAATAATTGAGGGTATTTGTTGTAATTATTCATAGCGGGTTATAATCAAAGGTGAGGTCAAGCTAAGTAGCTCTGGACCGTTAGCTTAGCCACCAACCTTCTGTAAAGACACCGACGACCTCACGGCATTTACACACAAACACAGCATCGTGGGAGCGAACGGACGCTTCGCTATGTGTCCGTGTGGTTCATTTTCTTAAAAAATAAAGCTGAAATAAAGCTGCTGCCTTACAAGTTACAACAGCCACCGTTTTAGCTGCCTTGCTAGCAAGTTGCGTCACTTCATATTTTCCGGTTTGACGTTTGTCCAAACAAACACGTTGATTGGCCGAGAAAAAATTTCCCAACCAATCAAATGGCAGCCGTGCAAACTTTGGGCCAATGGACAGCGTAGAATAGTTTGTGGGCGGGCTATAAAGACGAGCTGCATTTCCCACCTCTGGCCAGCAAATGTCAGTATTTTACATCTATTTCTTACACAAAGATGCAAAAGAAACAGAATTTTAATATCAAATTTTAAAATCTCTGCATTAAAGGATCAAAATATGCGTGTCCTTTTGAAAACTGCAATACATTTTGATGTATAATATTGTTATGCATATTATTTATCTTCAATAAGAGAACAAGGCTACATTTAAAATGCATTTATGTAACTAAAAATAAGTAAAAACAGTAAATACAATATGAAGTTTTACCTATGCATCAACAAAACAGTACTAACATTCTAATAATATCTTATAATATGATTAATCACTCACAGAGTTTACTTTACTTTGAAACTTAAGATAAATTAAGGTAAACAATAATATGCTGCATTATTTGATGCATATTTTTGTTATTAATCAGAAGCAATCGCTGTAATGTGTTTATTTTCTATTATTTCCATGCACCACTTAACAGGCCCAGCTAATTGCACTGAATTAGCCGAACAGGCAGCATGTGCCTAGTCAGGACCAGGTCATCAGTTGTCGAGGCCGAGCAAACAATTTCTATTCAGCCGTGCAGATCAGCACTCTGATGAGAGCCTATCTGTCTGCTCTGTGTTGGCAATTTCCTTTAGATGAATTGTGGGCTTTATCCTCACAGTTATCTTCCCCTTTCTTCCTCTGGATTAACATTTAAAATGCAGGGAGGAGATTTTCCATTTAATGTCGCTTGTGATTTGCCGTCTTTTGTGCTGATGCTGCCGTGTAGGAGATTAAAATCCAATGTAAATGACAACAACTACTTAAAATGAAGTCAAGCATTCAAAATAAACGACAAAGAGACACAAGATGACCACCAAGAGACACAAGACGACCACCAAGAGGCACAAAGTGACCACAAAGAGGCACAAAATGACCACCAAGAGGCACAAAATGACCACCAAGAGACACAAAATGACCACCAAGAGACACAAAATGACCACCAAGAGGCACAAAATGACCACCAAGAGACACAAAATGACCACCAAAGGACACAAAATGACCACCAAGAGACACAAAATGACCACCAAGAGACACAAAATGACCACCAAGAGACACAAAATGACCACAAAGAGACACAAAACCACCAAAGAGAGATCAAATCGACACATGATCACAGAGCTATACAAAATGACCACAGACAAAAAAATTACCATAAACTCAAAATGATTACAGACTAAAATTTTGTCAAAGACTTGCAACAGACACGACATGACCACAAGGAAACACAACATAACCACAAAGAGGCATAAAACGACCACAAAAAAACATGAAATAATCACAAAGACTATGACAAAATTGACATTTAAAATCTCATGAGCGAGTGGGCAGCAAGTTGTCATTTACCAGCAGAGGACACATTGGATTATTTCAGTAATTATTTTAATGTAAATAATCGCCAACATGCAAAACATTTGGCTCACACATGCTGAATACTTAGAACTTCAATGACATTAACCTTCGTGTCGTCCTGCGGGTCAAAATTGACCCGTTTTAAAGTTTGAAAATGTGAAAAAAAAATGTATATATTTTCACAGTGAAACTTCGGATGTCCACAATTTCAACATGTTCGGGAAAAATTTAAACATTTTTTGGTGGGAAAAAAAGAAATGTTAAAAATGTTTCTTAAAAACATTCACAAAAAATCAACCAAAATCCAGCGAATTTCAATGGATTTTGGTTGATTTTTATGTTTTACTGATATATATGTAATCACTTTAGATATTTTTAGGATCTTTTTGGAAGATTTTTACTCATTTTTTGAAAATATTTACTAGACTTTTCTTGCCAAATTTGGGGGATTTTTTAAAAATAAAACTTTTAAAGGAAACTTTTAAGGAATTATTGGAATTTTCTTCCTGAAGGTTTTGCAAATTTTCAGAAATTTGGGGAATTTTATTGCTGCATTTTTGGATTTTTTTCAGAAAAGGAAACAGTATTTTTTGGTGCTTGTAAATGAAGACAACAGGAGGGTTAAATGTGATGTTGGGTGCATAATGACTGTTTTTGGTGGTGTTGTTGTGATTTCACACTCAGAACTTGAAACTTGCGCCGTCCCACTTCTGATACAGAAAACTGACACTGTTGTACTGCAGCTGGAGTCATATTTAAGTTACATAATGTAAGAAGAAGCTGCTATAGAGGCACCAAAATGTTTCTCCTGTAGGTACTTTCACTGACCCAGATTTAAAAGAAAGAGCTTTAAAGCCACAGTAAAGCAGGTTTAGTTGGTGAAACGGCTCCTTTATGCTCATGTGTGAACCCTCTTCGGATGGCTGCCGCTTTCCTCAGTGTTTGACCTGTTCGTTAGTACCTGAGGAGGTGTGTGTTTGTAGTGTGACTCCCCGTGGACCTCAGTGTTTGCAGTCCACGTCCATGGCAACGTGGCGTGGAAACACAGCAGCTGCAGGGCCTGGCCTCAGATACCAGGTGTGTGGTGGGGCGTGTTATCTCCCAGAGGTCCTCGGTGGCAAAGTGACTTTATACCGAGGAGAGGCGCTCCCTGAGCTGCAGTCACGCTCCACAGAAACCCACGGCTTTATTGACACACTGAAAGAAAACGTTGCTTTAAAGGCTGAAAGAAGAGCAAACAGTCACTGCACAGTAACCATTAGACTTTAAAGAGTAGCTGCACACACAGACGCTGTGTTTAAAAGGCTCCATCATTCAGTCTTATCACAGTGATTCATGCTTTTCATAAGAGCTCATCCCACACAGGTGTGTTACACAGAGGTGAGGCTCATGTTTCAGCCCAAAGCTAAAAGATGATTTGGTTCTATTAATAGACTGATATCATCGTGTAGATAAGCAGAAGACTTTCACATTATGTATCTGATCTGCTTACATAATTATATTGATTATTGCAAAGAACATCTGGAATGCTAATTGAAGGCCTACAAAGAAACACAAGACACAACATGACAACAAAGAAACAAAAACTGACCATTAAGAGATACAACAAGACACAAAATGACCATAAACACAAACTGACTACTAAGAGACAAAGTTGACCACAAAGAGACACAAATCAACAAAAAACACACACAAAATGACAATAATAATACACAAATTGACAACAAAGGACCACAAAAACACACAAAATGACCGCAAATAGACAAAAAATGACAACAGAGACAAAAAATGACCACAAAGACTCAAAATCATGACAAAGAAAGACACAACGGCTAATTAAATGCAATTAAATGCACAAAAAGATGACAATGAGGCCTAAATCACCACTAATAAATGCACTTTATTTTTACCAGCTGATTGTCGTCTACAAACAGTAACACCTATATTTAAGTACAGGCTGCTTTTTGGACCAAACTCAGAATGAGTTGCCTTCTTTGTTTACGGGGCTCTCTGTTAAGGCGATCTGTTTGGTATCAGCTTGTGAGAATCTGTGAGGTATGTCAGGTATGTGAGCGGCGAGGAGGTCCTTTTCCTTCGGACCGCCACCAGCCTTTCCTCACCACCTCCTCCTCCCACCATCCCGCTCACAGATTAGGTTTCTCTCAACACCTTTTCCCTCTGAAGCCCTGCTTTGGCTTCGGCAGGCGTTTTCTCAGAGGCCCCCGGGCTGCAGATGGAGGGAAACATGGATTAAGTCGGGCACATGACGAATACTTAAGGAAAAGAGGCTCAGGGCACACAGACTATTTTTGATTTACTTAGATATTTCTGAAAACTTTCACATGACCCACAGTTCATTCTGAGGACTCCCAGGCTTTAACAGAACCCCCAGAGGAGCTGTAACGGCTTCTCTCTGCAGATGAGTAGGAGGGTTCTCTGAACAGCTGGATATGTTGATGTTTTCAGACATTAACAGCACGATGAGAGGGATTTCTGTATTTTTTTAGTATAGAAACACACACAGCTTTGCTTGTTTCTGCAGGATTTCTGCAGGATTAACTTCATCGTCGATAATCCTGCTGAAGGCTACGACGGCCTGGCAGCATTTCTATCAACATGTTGAATGTTTAACAGTACTGTGACATCCCTCTAGAAAGATTTTACAAGCCCAAAATTTAAAAAATGCATCAGTAAAAGTCACAAAAACGACCACGGAGACCCAAAATACCAGCAAACTGCCATAAAATATTACAAACCAATGCAAAATGACCATAGAGACACAAAATGACCACAACCCAAAAGTGACATGAAGCAACTATAAAGATGTACAAAATGAAAGCAAAGTCTCAAAATGACCACAAAGTGACCATAAAGAGACACAAAATGACAATGAAGTGATACAACATGCCCGTAAAGTAACACTAAACAACCACAGACGCACAAATAGGCCACAATCATAAAATGGCCATAGAAAGATACATGACCACAAAGAGACACAAAACAACCAGAAATACTCCTAAAACAACCACAAAGAGACAGAAAATAACCACAAAGAGACAGAAAATAACCACAAAGAGACAGAAAATAACCACAAAGAGACAGAAAATAACTGAAAAGAGATACAAAATGATCACAAAGGCCCATAAAACAATAACAGAGACACAAAACAAACACAAATATCCATAAAACAACCACAGAGTCAGAAAACAACCACAAAGACACAAAACAACCACAAAGACACAAAACAACCACAAGGAGACAGAAGATAACATAAAAGACATACAAAATGACCACAAAGACCCATAAAATGACCACAAAGACACATAAAACAACAACAGAGACACAAAACAAACGCAAGAACCCAAAAAACAACAACGGAGACATAAAACAAACACAATGAGACACAAAACAACCACAGAGACACAAAACAACCAGAAAGACTCATGAAAGTGCCACAAAGAGACACAAAATAACCATAGAGACAGAAAATAACTGAAAAGTAGACACAAAACAGCCACACAGACCAATAAAACAACCACAAAGATATAAAACAACCACAGAGACACAAAACAACCACAAAGAGACAAAACAACTACAAAGACAGAAAATAACCGAAAAGAGACAGAAAATAACTAGAGAGAGATAGAAAACAACCACAGAGACAAAATGACTTAAAAATTCTATCAAATGACACAGAGGAACAGAAAATGACCACAAAAATATACAAAACAACTATAAAGACCCACAAAATGACCACAATGACCTCCCTGCTCTCCTGTATGTGGGAAAGACTCTCAGGCCTGTAATCCAGACGCAGATAAGAATTTGAGAACTCGTAGCTATTTGTGTACTTTCTGACCTCCACCTTAAGACTAAACACGTTTTTCCCGCTCCAGGTTTGTTGTGTAGCGTTTATGTAACACAGTTTTGTGCTGCTGCGGCGTTGTGTAGCGTTTGTGTTATCTGGCCTCTCTAACGTGGCTCTGATTCAGCCTGAATGAAGAAGTGTTTTCTGGCTGCAGCTGTGTCAACAGTCTGGACAAACAGCTTCACTACGGGGAAAGTTGCACCGAGGTTTCACTTCGTGCTGCACCTCCAACCAACATCCCAAAATAAACAGCGGCCAGTGCGATAGCAGCATCTCAGTCCGTCTGAGGATGAGCTCAGCGCCGATGAAAAGCTAGCGGGGAGGTGTTTTGGTGCTCAGGTGTCCTTGGTCAAGGTCCTCCGGCTGCCTCACAGCGCCAGCTTTGTCCTGAGCGCACAAAGACCACAGTGTTCGCTCAGCGGCCACAAAATGACAAGTCAGTGACACAACTCAGATGGTGACTCGTCACAAACGGCAGAAACATGTTTGTGTGTCTGTGTGAGGCTGCAGCAGGAGACCGGACTCAGTTTACTGAGGAAACAAAGAGCTGACTTAAGTTTATTTGTGCTGAGAAATCCGTGGAGACCCTCAGTGAAGAATAATTTATGTTTCTTTCAGCAGTGGCAGGTGTAAATAATAAAATATGATCCACTGAGCTGCTTCGCATATTCTACATGCATCCTCATTAATAACAGCTGTGTCCTTCCTGCTTATGAGGTAATTTTGTTGTGAAGAAAAATGACCACAAAGATGCAAAATGACCTCAAAGTAACAGCAAGCGACTACAAGAGAAACAAAATAAACACAGACACAAAATAAACCAAAGAGAACCAAGCTGACTAAACAAAGACACAAAATGACCCCAGAAGACACCAAACAATTACAGAGACACAAAATAATCACAAATCTACTCAAAATGACCACAATGAGACACAAAGTGACTGCAAATTGACACAAACCACTGCAAAAATATACACAATAACCATAGAGGCACAAGATGAGCAGAGAGGCACAGAACTACAAAGAGGCTAAAAATGATTACATAGATAGAAAATGAACACAGAGACACAAAATGAAAACAGAGACACAAAATGGCCACAAGAAGATACAAAATGACCATAAAGAGACATAAAATGACCATAAGCGACACAAAACAACTATTTAAACACACAAAATAACACACTAGATGACAATAGAGGCATAACATGACCACAAGTAGATACAGAATGATTGCAAAGAGACACAAAACAGCCACAAAGACACAAAATGACCATGAAGAGATATAAAATGACCACAAAGAGGCACAAAACAACCATATAGACACAAAATGACCGCAATGAATAGCAACATAACCAAAAATAGACACAAAATGACCACAAAAATGTGCAAAATGTCCACAAGAGGACACAAAATGGCTATAAAGAAACAAGAAATTACAATAAAGTGGCACAAAACAACCACAAAAAACCCCAATATGACTACTAAGAGACACAAAACAACTACAAAGACATTTAAAATGACCGAAGTGAACACAAAATAAATAGACACAAAATGACCACAGAGACAAAAATGACCACAAAGAGGAAAAAATGGCCATAATGATAAGCAAAATTTCCAAAAATAGACACAAAATGCAATATGCAAAATGGCTATAAGGAAACAAAAAATTACAACAGAGTGACACAAAACAACCACAAAAAGATTTAAAAAAAAAAAAAAGAAAGACCATAGAGACACAAAATTACCTCAAAGAAACATGTAATGACTACGAGACAAAAAATGACCACAAATAGACACAAAATAAAAACAAAGAGACACAAAATGGCCACAAAAATACAGAGAGACAAAACTGCCGTTAAAAAAAACACTGAACACCCACAAAATGAGTGAAAATAAAGAAAAAAGGATATGACACAACCGTAAAGACACACAAATAGCTAGAAAGACACAAAAAATTACAATAAAATGACACAAAACAACCTCAAAGAGGCAAAAAATTACCACAAATGGACACAAAATAAATGCAAAGAGAAACAAAATGACCACATAGATACAAAATGCTCACAAAGGACATACAATGACAACAAAGAGACATGAAATGGCGACAAAAAAGACAGAAAATGACTATAAAGAGACATAAAATGACCAAAAAATGACAAAAAATGACCACAGACACAAAATGACCATAAAAATATGTAAAACAGCCACAAATTGGTCACAAAAAGACAGAAAATGGCTATAAAGAGACAAAAGATTCAACAAAATGACACAAACGGACAAAAAAATTACCAATGAGGCACAATAACAACTATGGAGAGACAAAAAATGACCACAAAGATAATGACAACAAAAACAAATATACAGTTTTTCACTATTACTGAAGCTAAACCAGGTCTACAAACACAAATTCAGCTTTTACACTTAAATTCTCTGTATTAGGTACAACATTCAAATTAAAGATGTAATGTGCTCTAATGATGCCAAACTTTATTACTAATTGACTCCAACCCATCTTCACAGGTGCAGTAATCAGTAAAAGGCCACAGATGAGCTCCTGTTCTGGAGGACAATGGAGGTCAGTGGTGAAGAAGAGAACCAGTGAGTGACCTACTATCTACACTGTCTGGCGAGAACAAATAAATCTATTTAATCTAAATTTAGCCCCAGTCCAGCCCTGATATTGTGCCACAAACTAAATTAAACCAAGAGTCTGACACAGTTTACTTTTTCTCACCAGCTGTTGGTTCTAATGACCTCAATGAGACAACGGAGGCTTCGTCTCCTCAGAGGACGAGTCGCTAACAAGACAAACAAGTGAGACTCTTCAGAGGAAGCGTCTAATTAGACCCAAACGAGCAGCTAGCTGCTCCAGATACTAGGAACAAACCCATCCATCATCTATACGCCACTTAGTCCTCATTAGGGTCACAGAGGGCTGGAGTCTGTCCCAGCTGACTGAGGGTGAAGGCAGGAGACACCTGGACAGGTAACAGTCTATCACAGGGCTACACATAGAGACAAACAATCACACCTACAGGCAGTTTAGAGTCACCAGTTAACCTCAGTGTGTTTTTGGACTGTGGGAGGAACCTGGAGAACCTGGAGAACACCCACCCATGCACAGGGAGAACATGCAAACTCCATGCAGAAAGATCCCAGGAAGGCCGGGACACGAAGTTCCAGCTGCAAGGCGACAGAGCTAACCACCGAGCTACTGTGCAGCCCCCTAGAGGCAAAGTGTTTGCAAATACATGTTTCAGTCTAGTGAAGTTTGTGCTGCGTAACATGATTCATATAAAACTAGTGTTAGAACGCGATTAACGAAATTAATCTAATTAATTAGTGGCTCCGTAATTAGTTAATCACATTTCTAAAAAGTCAAATATCAACATTTGACACAATAAGTAAAGTTTTCCAATTCAAATAAATGTTGGTTGACAACTGAATCGATGAACAGACATATACGTGAATTTAAATAACAAAAATGTTTGTTCCATTTCTATTTATCCTCATTTTTCATCTGTCTACTACATTCACAGATTACTGCAAACTCAAAGTCCAATTATAGCGGTTAGATTCAACATTTTAAGATTTTTTATAAATTCAAGTACTTTCAATGTCTTGAAAAGTGGTCTATTATGGGACGGCTACACTGTTAGCCGGTGCCAGGACTGTCGTAGCTAACGTTAGCTCTGGTGCTAACAGCAACAGCAGTTTTACATTGAGGTGACCAGGCAACTCTATGTTGCACAATTTGCACACAACCACACTTTCATCCAAGCTGCCATCAGGAAGATTTTTAAAAGAAAACTTTCCACCCAACAAGCTCAATACGGTCTCATCTTCCTTCTCTGTTCACCAAACTTTCCTGACATCACTCCTGTGTATCTTCTTCATAGCTGGAAAACAGACTTTAGGTTCATTACCGCCACCTACTGAGCTGGAGTGTGCATCAGTGTTGATTAGGGAACTGCGAAAGGTGCGACTAAATGTGTTATTTTTTTTTAACACGTTATGTTTTTTGTAATTAATTAATCGAAATTGACACATTCAGTCTCAGCCCTAATTAAAACATATAAATCTAAAAGATCAGGACTGTGTGGATTTAATTCATTCACCACGATCATGACAGGTTTTAGTGTGAAATATCTTATAATAGTCAGATTAGCTTCATTTGTTTCAAGTTACATAGTCAGGATAACAATTTTAAATGATTTTCCTGCTATGAATGAGTACAATAAAGGTTTTTCTAGGTAGTATTTTCTATTTTTTGTCATTTTCTTATCACAAACAGCTTTATTACATAAAACAAGTCAAGTCAAATTTATTTAAAACAACCAGAGTTGACCAAGGTGCTGTACAGAAGAGCAAAAACATGATCAAAAGATAAAAATAGTAAAACTAAGATAAAGATAACAGAACTAGATAAAAAGAATAGAACAAAAAGCAAAATACACAATAAAACATAAACAATAAATAGACTAAACATCCACAAACAGACACAAGACAACCACAAAGAAACACAAGACAACCACAAAGAAACACAACACAACCATCCAAAATGATCACTGACAGAAAACAAAGGCACACAAACAACTATAAAGAGATAGAAAACGACCACAAAGAGACACGAAATTACACCACAGAGACGTAAAACAACCACAGCGTAGAACCAGCTGATGTTGTCATTTCAGCGTTTCACTTTCATTATCTATGTTTCACAGCCTGCAGTGTTTTCCGGTAGCATCGTGTTGCATTTCTAGAGACAGGATGCTGCGTTTCCTGCTCCTAATTTGCATAAAGTTCAGTTCTCGGCTGCTTTATGCAAATTCGGAGCATCGTGTGATCTGAAGCCTCATGATGCTTCCGATAACTTTCAAACTAACTTGTTGATCTGAAAACAAAGACAGATTCAGCAGCTTTTTTCTCTCCGCAGATGTTTCCAGAAACACATTTTGCTAAACTGTTTTTGCTAGTAAAGGCAAAGTTTTCGTACCTTAAGACTTAAATTTCTAAGTTGCAAACCACTCACCAACATAAACAGGATCTTAACTGCAGTATTTAGTGTTGTGATGCTTTTTTCACTGGACGACACACTGATGCAGCTCCTGTTGTTTTAAATGTGCTTCATAAGAACGTTGTTTTGACTTCACTAGCTCGTGTTGCATGTCTGTAAGCTTATTTATCTGTGTTGAGTCTGTTTTAGTCATCTAATTTCACATTTGTGTTTTAATATAAAGCACTTTTTAGCTTTGTTTTTGAAAGGTGCCATAAAAAATAAAGTTATTATTACCTCATGTGATTTAAAAATTACCCCACACCTGATAATGCGGCGTATCCACACTGAATGAGCAAAATCTATGCTTTTACTTGGATTTACTGATGTTATCCATGGATATAATGATAGCTGGTGCATTAATAATAGAAAACCAGCAAAAATGTATTTAAGCTTTCTGTAAATGGATTTTCATGCTGTGCAGTGACATGAACCTTGTGAATTTACCCCCTAAATGCTCCAAATTAGTTTTTTTAGTTGCCAAGTAGAAATGCGACACAAGAAATCATCATGAAAACAAAGAATCTTGCAAAAAAAGAGAGAAATCACAGAAATGCTAATTCTATTACAAATAAAATAGCCACAAAATAAGTGTTTTGTGCTGGAATTTTTAAGAGAAGTCTTTATTAATTACAATTAAATTAAGATTTAAAGTGTTACAGCAGCAAACATGGTGCATACATTTAGAAATTGGAGTACAAAAAAAAAAAAATATCCAAAATAAATGACGATGGACACTACCGTTCAAATGTTTGGGGTCATGGGGTATGAATTAAAGTTGCTCTGTATTAGTTAAAGTTGCTCTGTATTAGTTAAAGTTGCTCTAAGTTGCTTAATATTAGTTAAAGTTCCTCAAAAATGAATTGAAGTTGCTCTGCATTTGTCAGAGTTGCTCTGCATTAATTAAAGTTGCTCTGAATGAGTTACAGTTGACCTACACTACCGTTCTAAAGTTTGGGGTCACCCAGATAATTTCATGTTTTCCATGAAAACTCCCATGTTTATCCACGTGCTAACATAACTGCACAAGGGTTTTCTAATCATCAATGAGCCTTTCAACATCATTAGCTAACACAATGTAGCATTAGAACACAGGAGTGATGGTTGCTGGAAATGTTCCTCTGTACCCCTATGGAGATATTCCATTAAAAATCAGCTGTTTCCAGCTAGAATAGTCATTTACCACATTAGCAATGTCTAGACTGGATTTAAGATTCATTTAATGTTGTCTTCATTGAAAAAGAAATGCTTTTCTTTCAAAAATAAGGGAATTTCTAAGTGGACCCCAAACTGTGGAACGGTAGTGGACATAAACAATAAATAGAAATAACATTTACTTTGCATATTGCAGTCTATTTCTACAATTATTCTAATTTACTGGAGGTCCACAGGTAATATCTGTCCTGTGTAAATGGGGCTAAACTCAACCTGCTGTCACATTTTGTTTTCTTAACGCTGCAGCTTCTAAACTCTTCCTGCAGCTTCACAGACATTCTCTAACTTTGTTCCATCCATGTGATGATTAAACCTGAAGGTTTAGAGTGAACCCGCCGTGCGTTTCCTCTGTTCAGCTGGTAAATCATTTCTCACTCTGCAGCTGAGGTCACCTGAAGGTCCGCCTCAGTAAATGAAGGGCTTTGAACGCTCCCAGTGTTTCTGACCAATCGGTGACCTCCGACGTTCCACCTCAGTCAGTGAACCCAAACCTGGAGGACTTCAAGCTGTTACTGAACAACCGGCTGGAATCACAGCTTCAGTGTAAAGCGGTTATAGATGTGAATGTTTCTGGGCTGCAGGTGGGTGGAGTTGAGGTGAAGCTAGAAGGTGTGGAAGGTTTGGAAGGTTTGGAGGGTGGAGGTGGGTGTTCTTCTGAAGGGTTGGCGCTCTGGTCGGTCTATCAGAACTGTGATAAACAAACAGCTAAATGTGGCTCTGGAAAATAACACGTGGTCACACTGTTATTATTTTCAGACTACCTGCTAACCAAACGCTCTGGCGTCTCTGTGCTCCATGTTTTTGTTTAGTTTTTTAAACCTCAATCAACTCAACTGTAGATTCTATTTATTCATTTTTAAGGTCCAGTTTTAGATTTGAGAGGCATCTATTGATGAAAAAAATGGAATATAGTTTTAATAATTGAGTTATTCTGCTTGAGACTTAAAAAAAACAAGCTATGAATTTGTAAAATAGTATCTGAAATTTTAGATTCATGTATGAAATACTTTTGGAGATTTTTTTTTTCAAAACCCATTTTTAACAGTTTTTTTTCATACAATCTATTTTTAATGTGATTTTATTCAAATTAAAAACACATTTTTCCTTTTGAGAACAATTTTTGATTTATTTATTTATTTGTGAATATACATTTTGCAGCATAACATATGGGTGTTTATGAAGATTTTTGTCTAATTTTACCTTCAATATATTAAATGTTTTTGAGATTTAAAAAGTAAAATTGCTGGTTGACCCACTTTCAGCAAGATTTTTTCACACCACCCTTATTTTCAGGTGATTTTATACAAATGAAAACATATTTGGTTCATCATGTTTTTAGAACAGTTTCTGCTCAGCCATCTCTGATTTGTCTAAAGTTTTTGTAGCATAAAATCAGGATAAAAAATATTAATAAATAACACACTGAGATTTTTTTTCTGCAGGTCTTTTTTTTGCACATTGAAATTTGAAGCTGTTTGAATGACAATATCTCAAGAAGTAATATAGATAAATATCGATCAATATTTTAAAAATAGTATCTGTGAAATTGTAGAGTGATATCAAACACTTTTCGAGATATATATATATATATATATATATATATATATATATATATATATTTTTTTTTTTTTTTTTTAAATCGACCCTTGACCAATTTCCAGCACATTTTTACGGGACCAATGAAATAAGAGTATAATAACCTACTACAACATTCAGCCTCAGTTTATCATTTACACATTACAACTTCCAGATCACAGAGTTTCTACAAAGGAACACAACATTTAATCACAGCTATCTGGAACTAATTGATTTAGTGTTTTACTTTATGATCAAAATAAAAAAAAGTCAAACAAAATAAAAAACAAAACAACAAAAACAAGACAAAATATTTCAAAAATGAGACACAAAATGACAAAAATTAGACAAATGACACAAAATAAAACAAAAAGAGACAAAAAACTACACAAAAAGTTAGGAAGCGACAAAAAAATGGACAAATGACAAAAATTAGCGAGAAACAAAAAAACAAAAAATAGACTAAAGACAGAAGTCAGACAAAAAACAAGACACAATATTAGGAAACTGAGACACAGAATGACAAAAGAACAAAGAGCAATCTAGTATTTTACTTTCTAATCAAAACTTGTCATGATCTAGAAATTATTTTAAATTATAATTTTACAAATTTATAATTTACAGTTAATGTCTTCTCTGGAACTTACGCCGGATTGGACCCTCTGGAGGGCCGCTTCTGGCCCACAGACCACATGTTTGACACCCCTGCTATAGATGAACTAAAGATGAAATATGCGGTTTCCGAGCCTTTTCGGTCTATAAAATCAATAAAAATGTCATTTTTCAACCACACGGTGACTTATTTTTCTCTGATTGTTTTATATCAAACATTTTACAGAACAAGAAAATACAAACCTTCAGTACTTTCCATTTTCTGTCATTAATCCAATGCTTGCAGTCTATTAAAGAAACAAAAGATGCCCCCAGAGGTATAAAAGAACATGTTTACACAGCAGAATCACATGTTGACTTAAAAACTAAATCCACAAGATGCTGTTGAAAGCTGCATAAGAAAGTTTCCTGTTTGTGCAACAATAAAACGCCACTTGCATCATAAAGCAACATGAATAACCCACTTATTTATGTAAATTCAGTATCTTTTTTCGTATTCAAAGTACTTTTCCTTAAGCAAATATTGTATGTCGGCTTGTTTTTACAGTAACTCCTGCAGGTTTTGCTTATGTAAAACACATTGCTGCTCCTCCCAGCTCTGCTAAACTGAACTGAAGTAAACACAGTTGAGGCTGTTTGAACTGGTTATCTAACTTCATAATGCATCTCACCTAATGACTTTTCTACTGTGCAAACAAGCCATTACTCTGCAGTATGTCGTCTGTGTTGACTCAACCAAAGTGGACGTCGTGGATGTTAAAGGCTGAAGTGCAGCTTCTTCTCTGCTCGTTGAGCTGCACTTTATTCCTCAGCTGTGTGTTTGTTTGTGTTGCCGACTGATTGGACAAACCGCTCGGCGTCTCAGATATCTGCGTTTATCAGCAGGATGCAGCCGGCTTCTGATCAATTAGCTCACAGTGAGACGTCTGCTGCTCAGGTACCTTCAGTCAAACCCCCAAACAGCGCTGAGGCACACAGATGTCAAAAATCCTGTGTGGTTTCTATGAAATAGTCCAGCACCATCACACATTTAAACTAATTTCTTTTTTAACTATATTTAAAGTAGTATATGAAGTTTTAGAATGATATATCAAGTACCTACCGAGATCATTTTTAAAGAAACTTCCCATCAATACTGACAATAATATTCTATTCATTCTGCATCTTTGGATCTTATCCTGCATATCCATATATTCTCTATCCTTTCATGTGCTGTGGCATTTTTAGGTGCTTTTGCTATTTTATTTGTATCAATGGATATTTTTAGTTTGGATTTATTTACTCTGAAATTCTGTTTATCTCTGGTGTTTCTCTCTGTTCGGCCTCACTGACTTTCTGTTGTAGTATTGTTTATCTGAGCTCGTCTGTAAAGCACTTTCTAAACTCTGTTGTCAAAAGGCGCTACATAAGTACAGCTATTAGTTAGTCCTCCAAAATGACCTGAAATCTGTATAAAACAACTTAAAATGTGCCTGAAATGACAAAAAACCTGTCCAGAATGGCACAAAACATGTCCAAATTATTTAGAACCTGTCCAAAATGAATTCATATCTACTCAAAACAACTCAGGCAGTGGCTAAAATGACACAAAACCTGTCTAAAATTACACAAAACAGTTCTTTAATTACTGAGAGCATGTCCAAAATGAATTAAAATCTACCCAAAACAACTTAAGTAGTTGTCAGAATGATACAAAATCTGCCCAAAATTATCTGAAATCTGCATGAAACAACTTAAATGTGGCTAAAATAACACAAAACATTTCTTAAATACTTAAAACCTGTCCAAAATGAGTTAAAAATTAACCCAAAACAACTCAGGTGGTGGCAAAATTGACACAAAACAATCAAAATTTTAAATACAAAACATCTTAAAATACTACTTAAATTATGTAAAACTTGTCCCAAATTACTTGGAATCTGTCCAAAATAAATTAAAATCTCCCCAAAACAACTTTAGTGGCCAGAATGATGCAAAATCTGTCCAAAACAACCTAAAATCTGAATACAGCAACTTAAAATGTGGCCAAAATCACACAAAACATGTCCAAAATACTTAAAACCTGTCCAAAATGAATTAAAATCTGCATAGAACAACTTTAAATGTGGCTAAAATGACACAAAACCTGCACTGCTACATAAATACAGTTATTATTATACTGGCTCTCTCAGCTTTACCGCTCTACCATCCAGTGAAGCTGCTCATAACTACTTTAGACACGTTTAATTTTAAGTGTGGTTGGATAGGACGTCTTAAGAACTGGTTCTAAGAGAAGTTACGTCAGTGTAGATTCTGTCATCCAGGTCTTAGTAACCCTGAGAGCTTCAACTGGACTTTGGTTCTTGAAGATGTTTCACCTTCTTTAACTTTCTTTGTTCTTTGACAATGAACTTGAATGAAGGTGTGAAAGGTGGATGTTCTGAGAGACTATAATCTGGATTTATGGTGTCTAGATGGAGTGTAAGATGGTTGCATTGTGTAGAAAACCCTCGTTCATCCAGCTTTTCTGACGTCGGATAGCAGGAGTTTCTATCTCCTATCTGTAATCTGACATTCAACCATTGTTTTTTTCTTCGTAGTTGTCTGTTTGCGTTCATTACTCAACTATTTATGCCATTTTTATTGCGTATACCTGATCGAAACCCTGCTTTTCTCTCTGTCTTCCATTAAGACTTCTCAACACCTCAAGGCAACTGGATCTATGGTCCATTTGAACTGTTGTTGGGTAGTTTTGGAAACGTCCTTCACACATAAACGCTGTTCTGACGTCTATACCTGTCAAAAACCAGCAATCTGACACTCACGTTTTTATCTTTCTTGCTCACTCTTCTTGTTTGTTACTGAACTATTTGTGGCTCTTTTCAGGTTAACAACTAGCACTGGGGATGTCTCAAGACAGTTGTTTTTAAACTATACTACGTCTTCCCTTCTCTCTACCACAGTCGGCTTTTTGCACCATAACCTGTTCTGTAGTCTTAACAGTTATCCATACAGGGGGTCCTTGACTTATGTCAGAATTCCGTTTCTACGGTGTGACGTAACTCGATTTTTGCCGTAAGTCGGAACTTGCATACTGTGATGTATCTGCCATACAAGTGGTGAATGTAAACAAAGCCGTCTTCCTCGTATAGCACCACGTGACGATGTATTTGTCCGCTCCGCTCACCAGCTAGTTCAAGCACGAAATTTGTTTTAACGTCGCAAACGGCATAAGTTGGAATGATAGAACAAGACATTCTTAATAAATTTATGGGAGATGGCAATGTAACCATGGAACGCCGTAGGTCGAGGACGTCGTAAACCGAGGACCTGCTGTACATCCATTTTTAAGTAATTCATTAGCAAGGTGGAAACACCTGTAACGGACTAACTGTAAGACTAATACACATCTATGTGATTTCATTTTCATGTTTCTAAAAATGTGCTTGTAGCTAAGACACAACCTAAATTACATTTAAACATGCCCTAAGTAAGTCTAATACTAAATAATACATTACTTCACTCCTGACCGACGTCTAAGTACAACTTATAATTACTATCTTACGTTTAAAAGACTGAGTCATATTTTTCTCCATAAGCCTTCAAGAATAAATGTTTTTACTGCCAAGTTGTTTGGATGTTATAGTATTCTCATGAACCTGGAGGTCTTTTCTGCCTGCCAGGAAGTGAAATAAAATATTTGCACAGAGGTGAAACCAATGTTTAGCCAAAGTTTACATAAAGGGAAAACAAAAATGAGTGTCATGAGACGAAATATTGCATTTAAATACTGGTTCTGCTTGAGGCAAACAAAGGACTTCCACTAGATCACGAAAATACCTGTTTCTGTTCAGGAGGTAAAAAACAACTTAAGTAGTGGTCGATATGATACAAAACCTCTCTAAAATGACCTGAAATCTGCATAAAACAACTTACAATGTGACCAAAATTACACAAAGTGACATAAAACGTGTCCAAAATTATCTAGAAACTGTCCAAAATGAATTAAAATCTGCCCAGACAATTTGAGTAGTGGCCAGAATGACACAAAAACCTGTCCAAAATGATATAAATTCTGTATAAAACAACTTAAAACGTGTCCAAAATGACAAAAACAAGTCCAAAATGACTTAAAATTTGTCCAAAATCAATTAAAATCTGCCCAAAACAACTTCGGTAGTGGCTAAAATGACACAAAACTCGTCCAAAATGATATAAACACCTTAAAATGCTGCTAAAACGTCACAAATCTTCACAAAAATACCTGTTTCTGTTCAGAAGGTAAAAAAGAAATGGTATACATGACATATGGGGTGCTGAAAGTCATAAATGGAGAGAAAATCTGGGTTCATTAGTTGCAAAAACTCATATTTAGCACAAAAGCTGTTGAAATGTGGAATCCTGGAAAAACAGAACAAATAACGAATAGGCTGCTTACAATTTACTAATGAATTTGTTTGAAGGTTAACGTAAAAGTACATAAATCTGAAATATTTACAGGTAGGATATCTGTGCATAAATACAATGGGTCAGATAAACTTTGATGCGAAGTAGAGTTAATAATTTTCCACTTAACCTTGTTTTCTCTTTGAAATAAAGCTATCTGAGCTGCTAAACTAAGTAGAAATAATATAAAAATTATAGAAATGACACCACATTTCCTGTAAAAGCTGCTCCAGTTCTCAATGAAGCATCATCCCTTAGTACCTTGTTCCTTTTTACATTTTCATTTCACCAGACGACAAGGTGACACTCATTATGTCATCCATGTTATCTATGGCCCCATTTCGACAACAAAGACCATTCGGCTCCAAGAGCAGATCCTTGCATAACACACCACTACCTTCGGCATAGTAAACTGAGGTCAGAGCTTTTGTAAACCGACATTATCGGATGAGTAGCGGACGTGAAAGGTGGAGGAGACGGAGCATATTGTTGCGAATCCCATCGATCTTCCACCGTGTCTTATCTGGTCCTCAGCAGAAGTTTTTTGCATAATTTCTATTGCGCCGTCCATCATGTGAAAGTAACAGCCGCTGATAAAAACACATGATTGGCCAGATGAGGCTGAATCAGACTGTCACCTCATATCACCTCCTCAGGAAACTTGGAGGTTATCAGGCTACAACACTCGGCTGGGTGATGAATCACAGCCAGCAGCAGTTAGAGGAATAAAGACTGAAAGTGAAACATAAGGACGGAGGAGGTTCGCTCAGAGGCAATAAAGGATTAGAGGATTAGATAAACTGCAACTAATAATGTTGTAACTGCTGGTAATTTTAAAGGCTTTAAAAATATCAGATAAAAATAGCATACAGATGGTTGACATTATGTTGTAGAAATAGATAGTTAAAGAATATGCTTGAGGAAATACTGCTAGTAATTAAAAATATATAAAACAAAAAAAAAACCAAGAGCAAAAATGTACTAAAACCTTTGATCCTAGGTTTTTATTTTAGTTAAATCCACCAGGTTTATGCAGTAAAAGCTGACAGTGATTGATGGTATTTTTGAACTGTTTGAAAGGGAAGGATTGTTGAGTTACACTACCAGTCAAAACTTTGGACACACCTTCTAACTGAATGATTTTTCTTTATTTCCATGACTATTTACATTGGCGATTCTCACTGAAGGCATCAAAACTATGAATGAAAAGTGATAGATTTTTCAAAGTAGCCACCCTTTGCTTTGATTGCTGCATTGAACACTCTTGGCATTCTCTGGATGAGCTTCATGAGGTAGTTACCTGAAATGGTTTTCACTTCACAGGTGTGCCTTGTCTAGGTTTATTTTTGGAATTTCTTGCCTTCTTAATGGGGTTGGGACCATCAGTTGTGTTGTGTAGAAGTCAGATTGGTACACAGTTGACAGCCGTATTTGACAACTGTTAGAATCCATATTATGGCAAGAACCAATCAGCTAAGAAAAGAGAAATGACAGTCCATCATTACTTTTAGAACTGAAGGTCAGTCAGTCCGGAAAATTGCAAAAACTTTGAATGTATCCCCAAGTGCAGTTGCAAAAAACATCAAGCGCTATGATGAAACTGGCTCACATGAGGACTGCCCCAGGAAAGGAAGACCAAGAGTCACCTCTGCTGCTTAAGATTAGTTCATCTGAGTCACCAGCCTCAGAAATAGCAAGTTAACAGCACCTCAGTTTAGAACCCAGATAAATGCCACACAGAGTTCTATTAGCAGACACATCTGTACATCAACTGTTCAGAGGAGACTGAACCAATCAGGCCTTTATGGTCAAGTAGCTGCTAAGAAACCACTACTAAGGAAAAGCAACAAGCAGAAGAGATTTGTTGCCAAGAAACACAAGGAATGGACATTAGACCAGTGGAAACCAGTGCTTTGGTCTGATTAGTCCAAATTTTAGATCTTTGGTTTCACCCGCTGAGTCTTTGTGCAGCACAGAAAAGGTGAACAGATGGTCTCTACATGCATGATTCCCACCGTGAAGCATGGAGGAGGAGGTGTGATGGTGTGGGGGTGCTTTGCTGGTGACATTGTTGGGGATTTATTCCAAATTGAAGGAACACTGAACCAACATGGCTACCACAGCATCCTGCAGCAACATGACATCCCATCCAGTTTGTGTTCAGTTGGACCATCATTTATTTTTCAACAGGACAATGACCCCAAACACACCTCCAGGCTGTGGAAGGACTATTTAACCAAGAAGGAGAGTGATGGAGTGCTGTATCAGATGACCTGGCCTCCACAGTCACCTGGCCTAAACCCAATCCAGATGGTTTGGGATGAGATGGACTGCAGACTGAAGGCAAAAGGGCCAACAAGTGCTCAGCATCTCTAGGAACTCCTTCAAGACTGTTGGAAAACCATTTCAAGTGACTACCTCATGAAGCTCATCCAGAGAATGCCAAGAGCAGTGATCAAAGCACACGGTGGCTATTTAGAAGAATGGCTTGACTTATTTCACATTTATTTGTTTACTATATTAGTCCATATGTGTTCATTCATAGTTTTGATGCCTTCAGTGAGAATCTACAATGTAAATAGTCATGAAAGTAAAGAAAAAACATTAAATGACAAAGCGTGTCCAAACTTTAGACTGGTAGTGTTTGCTAACAACTTCCATAAAATATCACTACTGAAACATATGGAAAGGTTTTGGTTGTGACAATATATGATGTTCATTTTTGATTAAAGTAAGCGTTACACAATATAAAACATAGATACATATGTCATACATAGAGAATTCTGATTTAAACTTTATATTATATTTCATGAATTTGAAGAGAGAGATAAAACATCAAAATGCCAAAAAGCCGAGCAGAGAGACTGAGAGAGTATAGGCAAAGAATTCAGAATGACCCAGTGAAATGCCAAGAATATTTAATAAAGGAAAGCAAAAATAATAAGAGATGGAAGGAACAAGGAAAGCAGAAATTTATCGACGACTTATCCATCAGAGAGCAAAGGTATGCCAGAAGAGCACGGAGGAAAAGACCACAGGATGTCTCTGACAGTGTCTAGCACATCTAGTGAAGGTGCTCAGACACCAGGGAGAAGGTCTTCAGCACTAAAGAGGTTGAAAAGTGCAAGAACACACAACTACCGAAAAATACAGAAGTTAAAGCTGAAGCTCAGAAATGAAGAGGATGGAAAAATACAGAAGACAATGTCAGAAGTTGAAGTTGACTCCAGAACTGTCGAAATGTTCTCCAAGAATGAAGACTCAGAGGGGAACAATAATGAAGCACAAAGTTCCTGATCACATCAGAAAGACCTTTGTTTTATACACGTCCCCTAGCTATAAGGCGAAACATGCAAACAGAAAAGCTGTCTCAACTAATATGCTCAGAAAATACTTGCTTCTACGGCTAAAAAAGCAGCAAGCAGTTCAACAAGATAACAGACAGCCCAGATGCAAGGTTCACCTATCAGAGGAAAGGCAACCAAAAGACCATGGACACAGTAAGAACTTTCCTAAGTCAAGATGACAACAGTCAGGCACCAGCAGGAAGAAATGAGACAATTACACGATTCAAAAAGAAGAAGCAAAAGAGGTTCCTTTCTGACACCGCTAAATTTGCACAAGAAACTTGTGCTGGGGATGCCTCATTTGAAGCTGTCATATTCACTTTTCTGCAGGATAAAGTCTTTTTAATTGTTACCCCAAACATTAATAACAGGTGTCTGCAAAGTGCACAACAATGCTCAAGTGAAAGCAAATGGGCTCAAGCAGCTTGGCATTATTAACTCACAGCGCTTGAACAAAGTTGCAGAAGATCTATGCTGTGACACTGAGGCTAAAGCTCGCTTGTACAGAGAATGTCCCTCATGTAGGAACAAGTAAGGACAACATAGTGGTACCAATGGCTCACAAAGAAAGAAGACTATGAAAAAGGAGTGGACGGGCAAACAGACAAGATCACGGTCACAAAAACCATGAAACAGAGATGTGAGGGCCAACCAGACCACCTTTTGCAAGAAAAAGACATGAAAGCCAGAGTACCTCTTCAACATCCACCACCAATACACAGAGCTACATTCCGAGCACCAACCTGTTTAGGAAGATGAGGTAATTCTTCATATTGACTATGCTGAAAACTGGCAGTGCAAATATGCAAAGGAGGTGCAGCAGGTACACTTTGGAGCATCCCACAGGCAGACCACACTGCACAATGCAGTTGTGTACACCACAGAGGTACACTCACTTTCTGTGTCTTATCACCTTCCATGAAGTATGACCTTTCAGCCATTTGGGCTCAACTTCAACCAGTTCTTCAGTTCCTAAAAGAGAACTATCTCAAGATCAAGAAACTCTTCTTCAGTAGTGATGAACCAACCATGCAATATCGAGGAAAAAAGAACCTGTACCTAATGAGCACAGTTCCATTCCAGATGGGATTCACTGCTGTAAACTGGAGTTTCCTGGAGGCTGGTTATGGCAAAGGGACGACATTTAAAATGGTTATATATAACAACTTCAAATGTTGTCAAGATGACACAAAGGTTGTTCAAAATGATACAAAGCCTGTCCAAAATGATCTAAGTTGTGTATGAACACCTTAAAATGCTGCTAAAATGACACAAAACTTCAACAAAATGACACAAAATGTCGAAAATACTTAAAACCTGTCTAAAATGACCTGAAATCTGAATAGAACAATTGAAAATGTGCCTAAAATGATACAAAACTTGTCTAAAATGACACAAAATTTGTTCCAAATTACTTAGAACCTGTCCAAAATGAATAAAAATTTACCCCAAACAACTTAGGTAGTGGCTAAAATGACACAAAACCTGTCCAAAATCATGTAAATTTTTGAATAAAACACCTTAATATGATGCTATAGTGACACAACTCAGAGAACCCAGAAATCTACACTCCATTGAAACTCTCAGAGGATGTCCAGTTATTTAACTGGCTGCGGTGTTTTCCTCCCACAGAGATGTTGAAGATGATTTGATGCTGTGGGAACAGATAACTGAAACCCTGATCAATTATTCCTGTCTCCTCTGATGACCTTGATGAATCCGGCTGTCTGATGCCGCTGAGGCCGAATCGATCGGTCTGTTTGCTCCAGCTGATGACCATGATTGAATCTGAGCGCTGGCTGTGATTCTTCTCACGGAACACAAAAACTACAGCTGAGCCTTTATTCAAATAGATGAATGTTGTTATTGTGATAAATGTAGTTATCCATGGTGTAGGTTTTCTGTCACGTCTGACTGATTAGAAAACACACGACGCGTAACTTTACTGGGGAAGTTTTTATTTGCTGTACATTAAAAACAAACTGTGGTTGTGATCTTGGAAATCAAATTACTTCCATACGTTACAATGGAGATAACTGAAGTCCAGCCTTGGTTAGACGATATATTTTCTCTTTAAAGGTTTCTTTTGTTTTCTATTATTATTGAACTAAATTTTGCACCTGCTGCTGCACTTTAGAGTAATATTGAGCAATTTGTCAGGTTTAGTTGAAACAGTTGGTCATTTAGTCACTTATCTGCTCTTAAACAGGACAATCTGTTGTTGTTTTCTCATGTTTCTATCATTACAAGCTGCATATATTTAGATTCTGGACTAAACCCAACAAAACGTGCAACCGTGACCTGTGCTTTTATTTTTCGGATTTGGAACTAAAAAGTATGGAAATGCTGGAAAAATCAAGCAAATGTAAACATCTCTGCTAATAGAGATGTACTGACACAATGCTAAAATTCTGAAAATGTGATTGTTTTTTGTTGCTGCCAAAGTTTAGATAAACAAAACATACAAAGTACTGAATATGACAACACATGCAGCTTTATGGAGAACAAAAGCACATACAAAAAGTTGTGTATGGAGTTATTTACCATTGTTAGATGACCAGAAACTGCTCAAAAACATGGAATTTCTGCACAAAATTCAAAGTGATGCAGTTTGTTTGTACTTTAAATTAACAAGTCATGAGAAATGTTACCCACAACTTTCAAAAAAGCTAATGTTAGTTTGTTTTGGACACCGTAGCAATAGCTTATACCATTAGCAACAACTGATTACTAATTCAGTCAGAATTTAACATTGTATGTGTAATTTAAATGGTATTAGTACAGAGAGCTAAATATCTGGCACTAGTTGTTAAAAGGTGATTAAATACCTACATTTAACAGATATAGTGCCCGATTAAGCAGTAAAACCAGCATTAATATTTGCTGTTATTGCTGTAGTTTAGCAGCTATTTCGCAAACACTTGATGTGCTAGGTCTTAGCACTGATTTCAAATTAGGTTGTGTTTACAACAACTCATATGAACACCTCTCTCTTGGTTAAAGTTCACAAATTTAACGTGTTTGCCGATGTTTTTAAAATGTTTTTTATTGAACTTTGGGTGCTAAGTTTGTACACTGCAATTTTATAGGGTTTTTCTTGATCTACAGTTATGTTACTTGCTCGTTAGCATGCTAAACGGTTAGCCTCGGTTTGGTTGTAGATGCTGAGAGTAACGTCCGTGTTGCGACTCCAGTCCGATGTTACCACTTTAAAACTAAGCATTTAGTGTCATGAGCTAACAAGCTGGATTTGACGACACCGTTTGACAATCTTGATGAAATGTAGTTGATACTCATCTTTATTTTGGTTAATGTGAGTGAAAAGGCAGCAGAACATGAAGACTGACAGATCTTTAGTTACCATAGAATCATGTGCAGTTCCTTTTCCAGGGTAACAACATCCTCTTATCCTTGTTATAATCTCAAAGCGCTCAGATGTCACTGTCATTTAAAGCAGCAGATGCCTATTTGTCAAAGAACACATCCAGAAAACTGGTGTATTGTATTTCATTTTTCAGAAATACTAATAACAAGAATCTTCTATGAGGAACTACACTGAGCATTGTTAAACTAGTGAGCCACAGACTAACCACAGGCAGGACTTTAGTTCTCTGTTCTCATGATTGTTTGAATTGATTTTAAATAATTAAGCAGCACTCAGTGGTGCTTTAAATAGTATTAAATATACACATTCATACAATACTTCCATGCAGTGAAGAACCAAAGACACATTACCAGCAAATTGTATTTACATTAATCCAATACCAGAAGTTAAATTTCATGTGTGAATTTTGTGGTTTTTAACAATATTCACAATCCAGCCACAAAAATATACACTACCGTTGAAAAGTTTGGGGTCACTTAGAAATCTCCTAGCTAATCGTGTTGAAAGGCTAACTGATGAGTAGAAAACCCTTGTGCATTTATGTTAGCACATGAATAAAAGTGAGTTTTCAAGGAAAACAAACCCCAAACTTTTGAACAGTAGTGTACATCGACTCTAATAATTAAACTTAACAGTGCACAATATTTTAAATGTAATCTTGCTGATAGTGTTTCTGCTTTTAGGGTATGTTGTCTTCAAACTGAGTAAAGTTCCGCGGATGTAAATATCACACTGAGCCAACATTTAGACTATTCTGTTTCAGTGTTTTCGTGCCGTCAGCAGCGTCACTCTTCATCGGGTCCAGCAGAGCTCAGTTCACTGTCAGCAAACAGCGACTATTGCAAAAAGTCTTTGTTCTGCAGCAAAGCTTCATCCTTTGACTTCCAAATGAAGCCCATCGCTGTCTGATACCCGGTGGCATGCGGACGATCCGTCAATAGGAGGTTTATCTGTTTGCCAGCACGGAGGTGACCGGGCGTTCACCTCCGTGTGTCGGGGTTCCTCTCAGAACCAGCTTAGGGAACCGCAGTTTAACAGCAAACAAACCGTCAGCGAGTGCAAATGAGAAGTTGTGACGTTATTTTGACCGGGAGCTAAGAGGCTCAGTGTGTTCACCACTGGGATGTCCTGTGAAGGCCGTGACCCTGTAGAAGAAGAGAAGAGAGATGGTACAAATGTTGATTAAATGGATATTTTAAAGGAATACGCCGCTAAATTCCTTATTTTGAAGGATTAAAATGCCTTCTGAAAGTTTGAAATTTGAAAACTTGCAGCTTTCTCGGCAGTGGAGGATGTAGTCAGCTTGAATTCAAATTGGACGAGTAACTTGAATCACTCTTTTACTGTCTGTCCCTTTTTCCCATTTTACTATTTACTAAAAGCTATCCATTGTTCATTATGTAGACTTCTCCAGTATCCATGTATGTTCTCGTTAGTACATGTACCACACTTGTAATCTGCTTAAAATATGGTTTCACACTTTTGTTTGTTCCAAGTTAAGCTACTTTCCTTCCTCATATTTGCAAATTTGCTGGATAAATACCTTACAGTGCTTATCTAACTCATTTAACAACAAATAAAGCTCACAACCTCTTATTTACAGTATGTTTTCTTTGAAAAAATCAAACAAATCTTCCTGAAAAGCCAAACAGTTATCTACAAAAATATGGTTAAATAAATACTGCAGTTTTTCTACGTTGCTATTTCGGTTAGCTGTTGTGCACTAGCAGAAACAAATGACAGATGTGAGGAGCTAAATGAAGCCAACAAAAGTAGAAGCCCCAAAATACAGCTCACTAAATATTAAGACTTCTGTAAGTTGCTAACTATTATGCTAGCTGTGGGTGTATGCTACAACATATGACAGTCACAGATAATAAATATGAGCAGCTATATTTTTGTTGTCACATTTTTGTGACTATCTGCTAAAAAAAAAAAAAAAAAAAAAGGTGAAATACATACTGGACATTCTATCAGCTGCAGTCTAGGTTAGCTGTTGTTGTATGCTAACACCTACAATTGATAAATGTAAGCATGCTATTGTGCTAATAAAAAAACAGAAGTTGTGTATTTAGGCCAAAAATATAGCTAAAAGTATTCTCCAGTTTCTGTTAGTTGCTATCTATATTAGCAGTTACCAGTCAGAAATTATAAATGTGAAAAACTAATCCTGCAAACAAAAAACAGGAACTATTTATCTGAAAACTGTGGCTAAATACCTTCTGTAGTTTCTGTAAGTTGCTAAGTTAGTTAACTGCTATGCTATAACATTTGCTAACAACCATAAATGATAAATGTGTCCAGCTAGTCATGCTAACAAATATTTTGCTGCAAAATATGTTTTAAATATATACTGTAGCTTTTGAAAGTTGCTATCTGTATTAGCTGTTGTGGTATGCTACAAGAACTGCTAACACTGGGTCACAAAGGACAGCAGCTAATTGTGCTAGCAAAAACCAAAAATTCTTTACTAGTGATATTTTGGTGTGTATACACAAAAATACACATAAATACATAATGTACTTTCTATAAAGTACTATCTAGGCTGCTTTATGTAGCCATAAACGACACGTGTGAGCAGCTAATTGTGCAAAATATATAAATAAATTTAAAAAATCAGAGGCTATGTATTCTGCCCAAAAAATATACTGTAGTTTCTGTAAGTTGCTATCTGTGTTAATGTGAGCTGTTAATTGTGCTAAAAGTCAGTCATAAATGTGTGCAGCTAGTCATGCTAACAAAAAACAATAGCTATGTATTTAGCTGCATAGTATGATTTAAATACATTCTGTAGATTTTTAAAGTCATCTGCATTAGCTGCTGTGGTATTCTACAAGAAATGCTAATACTGTTCACAAATGAGAGCAGCTAATTGTGCTAGCAAATCCAAAAGATATGTGTTAACCATATTTTGTTGGTATATAAAAGTACAGCGAAATACGTAATGTAGTTTCTGTTAGATGCTAGGCTGCTGTTTTTGCACGCTAACAGTCACAAATTACAAAATGTTAGAAATTAATCGTGCTAATGAAATACAGAAACTCTGCCATTCAGCCTAAATATTAGTCTACATACACACTATGGCTTCTATGAGTTGCTATCTCTGTTAGCTTATGCTACAACATTTGCACAATCAAATGAAATGCTAACAGTCACAAATGAGAAATGAGAGCAGCTAATTGTGCTAATATAAAACATAAACTTTGTATTCAGCCCAAAAATATGGCTAAATACACACTGTAGTTCCTGTAACTTGCTATCTGTGTTAGCTGCTCTTGTACACAACAACATTTACTAACGTTGGTCACAAATAATAAATGTAAGCAGCTAATTGTGCTATTGAAAAACAGAAGTTGTATTTGTAGCTCTATTTCTGTGTATATGTATAAAAATGCAGCTAAAAACATAACGTAGTTTCTGTTAGATGCTAGGCTGCTGCTGTTGTACGCTAACAGTCACAAATTGCAAAATGTTACAAAATAATCATACTAATGAAATACAGAAGCTGTGCCATTTCGCCTAAAACGTAGTCTATATACATACTATGGCTTCTATAAGTTGCGATCTCTGTTAGCTTATGCTACAACACTTGCTAAATCAAGTATGAGCAGCTAATCTTGCTAACGATAAACAGAAACTGTGCATTTAGCCACATTTTTCGTACAGAAATGTGGCTAAATACAGAATGTTGTTTGCTTTGTAGGTTAGCTGTTGCTTTATGCTAACTAAACAAGTCAAACAACCACCAAACAGAAAAAGCTAAATGCTTACAGACACAAGATAACACAAGAAACAAAACTATTCATAGAGACTCAAAATATAATAAATACACACAACAAGAAAGTAAATTATGGCAAATGAATGCAAAGTTATAACAGAGCGATACAATATTATTACATAAAGACAGAACAGGATGACAAAAGAGACACAAAATGACCACCAAAAGACTGAACACCCAAAAATAAAATATCTTTCTAGAATTGTGTGCATATACATATACATTGCACACATTAGCTTATCTTAGACCGAGCTTTTCAAAATTATGATATTTTATAACATACTGACATTGTTTATACATAGATGTAAACTGGAGAAGTGTGTTAAACTGCATGAAGAATGTAATGGTGGTTTTAATACTTTATTTTACCATAATAAACTTGTCTGGAGTCTGTTGCAACAGCTGTGAATCTATACCCGCCTTCCTCCACAACTGAGAGAGCTGCAAACTTTTCAGTCACCTTAAAAAGCCTTAAGAATCTTTCTAAGAACACGAAGGACATCAGGACGAATCAAACACCCTTCACCAGTATTATTTCTTGTGTTTTACCAGGAGAAAATAGAGGTGCACTCAAAAGAGGTATAAGACAAGGCCTTGAGAGAGTTGAAGAGCACAAGGTGAAAAAAAAACACCCAGACAAAGAGGTGATTCATAGTCAACCTGTAGAAGAAGTTGCTATGGATACAGCAGGAGCTGAGAGGTCGACATGCTCAGAGCTGGGAATAGAGAAGCATCTGGAGGCAAAGCAGGTGATAAGAAGAACTGTAGGGTGAAGAAGAAGAGGCGTTGGAGTGTTTGGACCTACGCTGGTCTGAGTGTGTGCAGTGTTTCCGGCTTCGGTGTGTGTTGAGGGGGTGCTGCTCCCGCTGTTGGCCGCAGAGCCGGTGGAAGCTCTGGGAATAGTCATGTCAAAGGACTGCTCCGCTGGCTGTGGTTGAGGCCATGATAACAGGGGCAGCGACAAAAAACATCCAAGAAGTCAGGGAGGGAGTTTGTCTGTGAGCGTCTGCCACGTTACTCCAACCATTTTACTTACAAACCCTCTTATACAGTCATAACTACAATTGTAATTAGCTGCAGCTAGTTAAATCTCCCATTGACAACATCATTCAGCCAAAACCAAGAGACTCATTTCTGTCTACTTTTGTGTGAAAACAAAAAAATTACCACTAATTGTGAGCAGAAAGACTGAATAGGTAATACAGTGCCTCTAAAATACACCCTCGGAAGTTTTCTCCTTTCATTTCTTTTCAACACTGAATTATGGTCAGTTTAAGTTTACTTTTTTGATTGGAGTTTACAAAAAAAGACTCAAAATAAAGACTTAAAATGTAATAAGAGTTATTCCTTTGGTATTCACCCCTTTAAAATGACTCATCTAATTCAACAAATGTGCAGCCAGTTGGTGCTAGAAGTCCTACAGTTAGCGAAATAAAGATCATCTGAGGTCAGTGAATGTGTCTCAGTGATTGTAGTATAAAGACTCCTGTATGTGAAAAGTCCAGTCACTGGTGGATCCTGGATAGAACTACACCTCAAGACTAAAGAACACTCCAAGAAACTCAGTGACAAAGATGAATACCTCTTGGAGTCCAGTTAAATCCATCATTAAGAAACAAAAGTAATATGGCACGAGTAAATCTGACTAGAGCTGCACATCTCAAAAAAACTGAGTGACCAAGCAAGAAAGAGACGAGTGAGGGAGGCCACCAAGACACCTATGACTCCTGTGAATTAGACATTGATGACGTGCAGTGTTTAGTGTCTGCCAAAGGTAACATCTAATCTGATGATCAAAAAGCTGAATCTTGTTCCCATTTGACCAAAGAACCTTCTTTTAGTTGACTTCAGAGTCTACCACTGCTAAAGCTTGGAAAACACATTCAGAGGAGTCATAGGTGTCTTGGTGGCCTCCCTCACTAGACTCTTTCTTGTAACTCCTTCAGAATAGTCATAGGTGTCTTGGTGGTCTTCCTCACTAGTCTCATTCTTGTATTTCTTCAGAGGAGTCATAGGTGTCTTGGTGGCCTCCCTCACTAGATTCTTTCTTGTAACTCCTTCAGAAGAGTCACAGATGTCTTGGTGGCCTCCCTCACTAGTCTCTTTCTTGCATAGTAATTATTTTTTTGTAACTGACATTACATTGTAGAAATCTGTTTTCACGTTGACATGAAGGAGTCCTTTTTTGTAAATTCTAGTCCAAAAAGTTAAAATATGTTGACCATGATGCAATGTTAGAAAGCTGTTAAAGGGGGAAATTTGCAAGGGGAGTTCATACTTCCTATAGGCACAGTATTATCTGTTCTCTGCAGAACAGTGGGCTTGTGTTTCTGCCAGTAAAAGTGGGCTTCTTGTTTTTGATGGAATCATTTTTCACTGGGACATTTTATCAGATGCAGTCAACTGCAGAAACGTACAGGTAGGTATGCTAGCTAATGAGATGCATCTCTGCTGCCACCATATTTCAGCAGCTTAGAACCAGTTCAAAAACTAGAAAAGGCCACACCTTTGGGCTACGTTTGGGTGTTCTAATGTAGGGAATACCAACACAAAGAAGACTGGAGGTGCCCACAGGAGTCTGCAGTTTTATATGGTGACCTATTTTTGTCAATTTTTTTGTTTACATAATGCCTTTTAGTGCTATTTCAAAACCAGGACTTATTGAAATCCATTGTGGAAAGTAACTAAATATAGTTACTCAAGTAAAACTGTACTAAAGTAGAATTTCAGATACTTGAATATTTCCTTTTTAAGTCATTTTATACTTCTACTACACCATTTCAGAAGGGAATATTGTACTTTCTACTCCACTAAATTTATCTGACAGCTTTAGGATGAGGATCTGACACAATCTATAATAAAACTGAAACTAGATTTGTGTATCAGAACTATTTTCTTCTTTCTGGATATAAAATAGTTGAAACTTGCGGCAGCTACAATGTTAACATGCTGCTGACACACTGATGCTTTACTATTAATAATATAATGATGGAATGTATTGGTATATTAGAACTTGTGCAATACTTGAGCTACATTTTAGAGATTTTCCCTGCAGGACTTTTCCTTGGGGTGGGTTATTTTTACACTGCTATACTTTTGTGTGTTGTGTACATTACTTTAAATATTTTCCATGCATGTTATCTATTTCCTGTTTGGGTTTTCCTGCTTCTATCAGGTAACTTTTTGCTGCGCTTAGCTGAACTTGTGTTGTAGGCGCATTCTGTTCCATTGAAGCTTCTCTTTGCCCTATATTGATGAGCACCGTACAGTTGCTGCTCCTCATTTCCATAATGATTTGCCTACAGTAGGAAGCCTGTACATTTAGTGTTGGTGTTCTGGGTAGCCAATGCTATCACGCTCGTGTCATATTCAAATCTTTGCAAACCAGCCGCCTTTTATACTCACATTTCCCACAGCTTTGGTGATGAGGGCCAGCTCAGTGGGCTGGTAGACCGAACTCCTCAGCTGACCGGTGTAGCCGCTGTATGGAGACACTGGTTTGGTCCCTGTGATGGAAACACAAAACACAGCTAACGTCAGTATTTTATCACCTACAGTCCCTCTGTGTGGTCTGTTTAGGCCTCGTAGTGCTGCCAGAAACCATCTCTCACATCTTTATACTACAATCTGTCACTCTTGAAAAAAGCTCCCTGCAGAGATGGAAGTGAGAGTCGACTTTGTCGCACTTTGCGACTCACATATTTTCCCCCAGATGAAACTGTCGCCACACCTCAGTCTCCGTGGGGAAAGAGCAAACACAAGACGTGATGTTTCTGGTGGGAATCAGAGGCAGAGTGAGGTGACACAGCAGTCAGACCCTCATTAACAGGAGTGATTCAGCAGCAGCTCTGTCTCTAAATCCCAAACTGAAACTCTGGGAAAACACTGAAGTTGGATCGAACTCTCCTGTCCTGGAGCTGAAGGCTGTTATCGACTCTTTAGTTAGAGCTCACAGTCTGAGGAGTTAATGATTGAACATCCGTAGATTTCACACACCAATAAACCAAGTTATTAGTAAAATGATATTAGACTTTAAGCAAACAGCAACAAACAATGGCAGTAAACCGTGTTCAGTAATGGTCCACAATGACATACACTGCCTGTTCAAAAAAAAGTCACCCCCTGGATTTAACTGAGCAAATAGGTAAGAGCCTTCCATTGGATAATTGCTGCAGTGATGAATACGTTTCAGCTGCAACAACTTATTTAACCCTAGTTGATGCAATGAGGAGCTTCTCATTTCTTAAACAACCATGTTGGAAGACATATCCTGTGGTCATGGAAAGGATGTTAATCTGTCTCAGAAGGGTGAAATTACTGTCCAGCATCAAGCAAAGAAAACAAGAGCATCAGGGTAAGAAGAGAGGCAGATGAAGTGATGCCCTCACCATGGCTAGTGTCTACCAGCCTGTAGGGCTGGTAGACACCCTAAGACGATGTAATGCTTTGGGTAGTCAGTTAAAATCTTGATATTTTCCTTATGTTTGTTTTTACAGCCTCAGCCTCTGAAGACTGTTTGAAGACTTTTTTGAAAACTTTTCAAAGACTCCAGCATTTGATCCAGAAGTTATTTTTTTCATGTTTGACAAAGCTGCTTGATCATCACTGACCTTTAGGAGGCAGACTGAGTCACAACACTAG
Organism: Amphiprion ocellaris; assembly: GCF_022539595.1. Taxonomy (NCBI): domain Eukaryota; kingdom Metazoa; phylum Chordata; class Actinopteri; family Pomacentridae; genus Amphiprion; species Amphiprion ocellaris. The sequence continues at coordinate 9,471,123 of NC_072783.1, forward strand.
TCAGAGTTGAGACTTTTTATGTCTCTTTGGGTCTTGCTAATGTTGCACTCTCTACCTTCATTGTAGAGATTCAGGGAAACAAGGAGTTGCACAAAATAGCGAAAAACGAGGGAAAAAGTGTGAACTGTACGACGCTTTTCAAAAATAACTTTGTACATGTAGTATCTGGTTGCTCCACCAGGCGACGCCTTTTCCTGTTTAGTGAGTTGGAGTTACAGGTGTGGTTACTGACCGCCTGTAATTTGTTGCATAAAACGAGTGTACTTTCCTCCTGTCTAACTGTGGCGGTCACGTTGATGCAGCATCAAGTTGTAAAACGTGTCTGGTGGCTGTCCGGTTTAGCTACCTGACGGTCATGCTAATGCTAAGCTAGCATTATTAGATGCTGAGTGTCTGTCAACAGAGACGGTGCTAACGTTCAGGAGCAGCAGGACTCCAACAAACTTCCAACAACATTTAAAGTAAAGGGATGCAGTGTATCTTTGACGCTCTGCTACGACCATAAATACATTTCAGAGGTGGCTGAAAATACTGGCAGATTTTTGGATTGATAAAGTTGCTTCAACATTATTCAACTATTCATTGTTAACAAGTTAGACAAACATGAAGGGATTTTTTATTTTTATATTTGCATCACGACTATTGAGGAGTAAAACGTCTGCTGCAAGGAGTAGGAACCTGATGATGAGACTGTCTGAATGCTAATGAATCTGCAGATATGATAAACACCCTAAAGATGATGTTTCAACACCACAACAACAAGTGAAAGAAAAACCAACAGCTGCCAGAACAAATACCTGAAAAAGTAATTTTATGCGCTTTGTTCGCTACGATGTCTGTAGCACCAACACATGCTAACCGGAAAGCTATCCACAGCCAATAAAGCAACACATGTTGATAGACATGTACGTGATTAGCTTAGACACAAACTTCTCATTTCCCTTAATCTGTGCAACTGAGGTGGAAAGTGCAAAGTTAGCTTAAAAACACAATAATAAACTTAGCTTCATTGCTACTTTATACGTTTGAATTTGTTGCTCAAACACAATAATAGGTTGAAAGTAGCCATGAGAGACTGGCTTAGCTTTTATTTCTCTCCATTTAAAAGCAAATAGTGTCTAAATATATATGTTTTGTGCTAATATCTCAAGGTATTTCATTGTACTACTAACATACTTTTGGATATTTGTATAAAATACATGTATTTATAAACTAAAGGCAAAACCCGGCCTCATTGTGCTGCTTTACGTAAGAAAAAACATCCCGTTCACTCTACTGTTTGTATACTTTTGAAGGGCAAATTATGTAATGAAGAGATTTTGCACTAGTAAAGTGTGAACAAAGCTGCTTTTAGAGTGTTTCAGACTGCCGATTTTAGTCAACAAGCCATGTTTATCTCATGTTGAATATAGAACCTGAGTCTACAAACCAAATCACACCTTTGGGAGATCACAGTGAGGTAAAAAGTGGGATTTTTCTCTCTGACACCTCCCAAAAACAGAATTTTTTACACAACAGCTGACTGACGTAGATATTAGAAACCACACAACTCCATCTACCGTCGGATCTATCATCCATGAACCCACGAGCCAAAGGACTTTTGTTTTGTTCTAAACTGTCCGACTCAGCTCAGCTCCTAAACTGCAGCATATCAGATTCTGTTGGATCATCACGTAGACAGAAAAACAACCTTTTGAGGACATTTTGCAGCACATTTGCTCCGCTGTGATGTTTTTGGCTTGAAACATTCTCTCATCTGTCCAAGGTCACAGTATAAACTCTGATAAGCAGAGTATATTATATAATAACATGAATCTGCGCTGAACAATGAAACACACTTTATAGACATTTTAAAGTTGCAAATGTTACTGTGTGACTAATGTGTCACATCCAGAGTAAATGTAGTTTAAATTGTCACACAAACAAACTCTTTAAATACATAAAACAGGCAAACATTTGCTTCTTAGGAGCGAAACTGCTTCCGGGCAAATGAAACGGACAAGTTTTGGTGTTAAGAAACTTAAGGATGTGACGTCTTACTGCTGCCAGATGAGTCATATTTTTTATTTGTGAATCCAACCAACCTCACACAAATTACAGCCCAAACTGTTGTCTTGAAAGGGGAATAAAAGCTCTTATTAGGTCCGATTAATTCCAAAGTTAGAGAAAATAAAGTGCCCCAACATCCCTAGAAACTTAGAAAACTGCTCCTCTGTATGTTCACTGTGTTCGAAATAGCCTTTTAGCTAAGCTGTGGAGAATAGGACATTTGGATTAACGGCAAAGAAATGGAACTTTACTTGTATGTTGTGATGTTTTTTTGTGCCGCAAGTTGCTTTAGATTCTCTCAGCTCTTAGTTCCTGGGACCCACCTAGGACTTGAGTCATCCAAATTGTGGTCAGTCTGACTTATTTCTGTTATTGTAAGTCTCTTGTCTCATTATTATCGGTCTAATACAGATTTAAAACAGATTTTTGTGTCTATTTTTCGTCCCTTTTTGGATTCAAGGTGACTTTTTACAGGCCAGTTTTGGAGTCTGTTGCAAAAAAAACACCTCTATCTGTGTTGAAAACCATTAAAGCAGCGACCTACAACCTTTCAGGTGGAGTTTAGTTCGATTTTTTTCCAAACAGCACAAGGAGTTTTAAGTGATGTACTTCAGGTGGACTAAATGTGGAAAAACAATCCCCCCAGAAACGATTACCAGATCAGTGAAGATGCCACTATGGCTACTTACCTTGGTTCAGTTCATCCATGGAGAAAGACTCATTTTGCAACATATTTCCAGTATTTACAGATCAAAATTAGACTAAACTATAGAGTCAAAATAAACCAGGGAAAAAAATGACTGAATATTTAAGAAGCCTAAATCAACATTTTCCACATTTCTACTCATTAAATAAGTTGCTCACATTATATATTTGCCTCTGTCGGGATCACAGCAAAACCCTTGATATATAAAGTTTTCTGCCTATGTTGAAAACCTTTAAAGCAGTGACGTACAAACTTTCAGGTGGAGTTTGGGTTTTCTTCTAACAGCACAGAGTTTCAAGTGAACTGTAAATATACAACAAACAATCACCCCCAAAAAGCTTTTTAGATCAGTGAAGATGCCACCAGGGCTACATACCTTGGTTGGGTTCGTCCATGGAGAAAGCCTTATTCTCCATAAACATGTTCTGGGAGCTCTGTTCCTTCAGGATTGTCTCGTAACCGACTCCTCGGCTCGGGTACAGATCTTCTCCGAAGTCCTGCTGGCTCTCGTCGTCGCCGGTCAAACAGCAGACTTCAGGAATGGTGTAGACGATGATGAAGGTCCAGGCGTTTGCCACCAAGGCGATGGCCAAGGTGGGATCGTCCCACGTCGGCCCGCCGGTCCGCTCGTTCCCGTAGACGTACATGACGATCCACGCCACCCAAATCCCAACAGAGAAGAGGCTCGCTACGAGGATGCAGCTGCCTTCCCTCTTCCACTGTGAGTGTCTTCCCGCCATGACGGCCAGACTGGATACCACCACGGCCAGGATCAGGGTCATCACGTAGATTAGCGCCATGACAAAGTCCTGGTTGGCGATGTTGCAGGGCATCGGCATGGCTCTGCTGATTTCAGCCGTGGTGTTGAGCAGCAGCAGCGGGTGGCGGACAATCGTGATGATCAGCCACTCGGTGTTGATGACCACCTCCACCAGCCACAGCGCCGCCGCCCCCAGACACAGGATCCAGACCCGGGGCCCGCTGTTCCGACGGGCCAGGACGTTCAGCCTCACTGACTGCATCAGGAGCAAGGCGAAGCAGCCGGCGAACAGCACGCCGAAGAGGAACCTTCGCGAGGCGCAGGTGGAGAAGTCCTTCCCCACGATGAAGGCGAAGGTCAGGCAGAAGAGACCGGCGGTACAGACCAGGAAGAAGGCGTGAAGGGCCACTGAGCTCTTACGGTTAGCGTCTTTGATGAATGGGAGGCTGGCCAGCAGCGAGATGAAGAGCACGAAGGAGAAGACGATGCCGGCGGCTGCTATGGCCTCCACTACGATGCCCCACACGGCGCTGAGGTCACACAGGTTGTAGTAAAGTGAGTCCAGCTGAGGGCCGCAGCCCCGAGGGGTGGCGTTGGCGGCCATGACGGCTGAGCTGCTCTGGATCTCACCTGTTGAGATACACAAACAGGCAGCGACTGAAGACGTCTGAAGAGAACAGATACTAACAAAGACTCCACGTACATCACCAAGCTGCAATCAGGAAACCGCGGTCTACACCCAGTCGAGCAAATATTACACTTGCATGAGTCAATACGTACACAGAAACTCATGAGGTTGAAATGTTTACCTGGATAATATAAAGCAACTTCTCTATTATCCAGACCCCATCCAGCTTCCAAAAATATCCAACTGCTCTTGTTCACTGCGTTAAACATTAATAGGATCCATCTGTGTTTGTGTACGTTACGATTCACAAAATCAATGAGGTGAAAGTGCATTAAACCCCTGAACCCGACCAGTTTATGGATTTTTTTTTTGCTCCTCTCTCATTTTTACTCATTTTGCAACATATTTCCACTATTTATGTTTCAGATAGACTAAATTATAATCTGCAATCATGTTTCCAGAGATGTCTTTAGTCTGACAACTGTCCAAAAGTAAAATAAGTTATTTTTATGGGTCATTCCACAATTAGATGACATTTGGGATTCGAATTTTTGATAAATAAACCTTCTCTTTTACATTTTTCTGCTCCATATTGATCAATAATAGGTAATAAACTATCAAAGGCTTGATTGGCTTAGTTTACACATCAATGGTACCATTTTTATGCCATGTTTTATTTGTTGTTTGCTAACCCTACTCTAATCACAGTAACACGGTTGCTAGTCCATGCTAATGTTAGCTTTTTCTCAGGAGTAGAAGCTAGATATTTAGCTAGCTGTTACTGCTGACCAAGAGGACAAACTGACTGATGGAAAACAGTCAAAACAATTAGTCTGATCCTGATAATGTGAGGTAAAGTGAGACATTGAATTTCTTCTTCTACCAGCTAAAAGGGTTATGCCAACAGGGCTGTTGTGTGACACACGTTCCATGCACAACAATTATTATTTAAAATTATGTTGATAAAAAAAAAAGTTCCCACAATTACAACAGACATCAATGAAAACAATAATACCAAAAAAAGGAGATTTAAATTTCACTTCAACTGTTTTATTTGAGATTCAGTTTGGTCATCGGGGGGGTGAGACAACATAAAAATGACATTTTAGGGGGAACTCCAGACTTATTTGGTATTGTCCAAATATTTTCAGACATTTTTTTTCTTCTAGTTTTTTTTTAGATTTGGTCTCAGGACAAGTACATTTACACAACAACTGCATGTTTTAGTATTTTGTACATGGATTATATAAAATTTGATGGATGGAACGTAAAATGTCCTCCAATTCTGGAATGACCCTTATAGTAAAATAAAAAACATAAAATCACTAAATATTTAGAAAGCCTTTTTAACAATTGAAAACATTTTTCTCCTCATTAGATTATTAGACATTATTAGTTTGTCACATCATATATTTGTCTGTCAGGGTTCCGGCAAAGTCCTTGATACATACAATTTCTTTAACCTTCTAAACTCCAAGAAGTTTCTGGGTGTTTTTTAAATTTTTTATTTTTTTTTTGCTTCTTCTGTCACATTTTTCTTCACTGTGGGCTCATTTTTACTGCAATATAAAGTCCTGCACCTCTATGGATACAGAACAACCATGACTAGAAATGAAGAGAACTCAGACATGCCTTTGGCGCATTATGACACAGAATATGATAAATCTTCCAACAAATTGCCCCTCTGTATGCTACTTTTAAGCCAGGCTGCATTTACTTTATTGATCCAGTAGGTTTGATTTTCCTCTCTAATTTGTTTCCACTCTAATTTGTTCTCTGCCTTGTGTAAACACAGCCAAAAAGTCCCTCAGTATTTTCCATGTGACTGTTGGTCACAGCTGAGTCAGTTGTGGTTTCTTGGTTGCATCAGGGAACAAAGTTTTTTTTTTTGCTTTTTACAAAATCTGATACACGCATACACTTTACTAGAATTAAGTGGTTTTAATGATATATTGTCATTTTAGGCTTTGTTAATTTTCATGACCGAACTGGAAAGATTGTCGGACAGTTGAAAATCCAAAAATTCTTTCTGGTTTTACAGTGTCTGGGTCTGAAAACTGGTGTAATATTGCACATTTTTTGTAATGATAACATGTCTTTCAAATCTGCCAGAGTGTTTTAGGGTTGGGAGGGTTAAACCTGGAGTCCTTCAGATAGAATTGGAGTCGAATCAAATCAGAAAGTGGACCTTTTCAGTGTTTTGTACAAAACAGCATAAAATCAGAGAGTCTATGTCAGCAGTGTCAAATTCATTTTAGTTCAGGGGCCACATTCAGCCCAGTTATGATCTCAAGTGGCCAGTAAATCACAGCATAATAACCTATAAATAACAACTCCTAATTTTTCCTTTGTTTTAGTGCAAAAAAGTATGTTCTGAAAAAGTTCACATTTAAGAAATTATCTTTTTACAAAACATCATGAACATCCTGAAATTTCTTAAGAAGAAAATATTCAATTTCAGCAAAATTATGCCTCAGTTAATCATTTACACATTACAACTTCCAGATCACAGCTTATCTACAATGGAACAAAACATTCAGTCACAGGTATCTGGAACTGAATGATATAGTATTTTACTTTATGGTCAAAATGACAAAAGTCAGACAAAAAAACAACAAAAACAAGACAAAATATTACAAAAATGAGACAGAAAGTGACAAAAACAAGACACACGACACAAAACAAAACCAAGAGACAAAAAATTTGCCAAAAGTTACAATGCAACAAAAAATGGACAAAAACGAGACAAAATATTACACAAATGACACAGACGAGACAAAAAATGACAAAAAAAACCAACAAAAAATAGACAAAAAAACACAAGCGAGATAAAAGGGAAACACAAAAGGACAAAAAGAACACACAAAACAACAAATAAAACAAAACACAAAATGACAAAAAATAGACAAAAAACACAAGCAAGACAAAAAGGAAACACAAAACAACAAAAATATGAAACAACAAAAGTCAGACAAAAAAAGACAACAACAAAAAAAAAGACAAAATATTACAAAAATGAGACGCCAAAAGAACAATGAGCAATATAGGATTGTACTTTATGATCAACACAATTTGTCATGGTCTCGAAATTATTTAAAATTTATAGTTTAACAAATGTGCAGTTAATGTCTTCTCTGTCATTTTTACACTTTACAAAGTCATCCTGTGGGCAGAACTGGACCCTCTAGAGAACTGGTTTTGGCCCGTGGGCTGCATGTTTGACTCCCCTGGTCTACGTTGTGAATAAACATCTCCTCATTTCAGTTCTTGTCTTCCTGCTGCGTCTGAATGTTTCTTTTTGTTGGATCCAGTTACACTGAACTGGAGCCAGATCGATGCAGGTGTGGTGGCAGACGTTTGGTCTTTGCGATGTCTGTAACTCAATCACATCACATTTGTCTGGAACAAACCTTTATGGTCTTTTCACAAAGTCAGATTACGTTGGTTTATTGTCCATTTATAAGCACCTAATCGCTAATGTGTTTGCAATTTAAGGGCGTGATCTCTAATCAAACACACTCCCCACCGTGTTCATTCTTAAGATTTCTTACGTCCTTTTCATTGCCGTTGCCATGGAGAAAGTGTTTTATGGCACGACTGCAATTTCTAAAAGCTCAATGTAGAAACTCAAGGCTGATTTTTATGTTGGTATAACATTAAAAATGAGGTTTGGCTTTCCAAATATCTACCTCATCTCTCAGCAAGCTGAAACACGAGATTAGAGCAAGGCCAGTGAAACTTTGGGTTTTGTAATGCAAAAGTTGTTCACAGATAACCTCAAATTCCTTCTATACCTCATCAAAACTGCAAGAAATCAGTAAAATAACAAGAGTCCATTTAGAAGCTGCTCCGGATCCTTAAATGTCCTCTTAGAGTGCTTGTAAATGTTTAAAATTTAAAGACTTCCAAGATCTCCAAAGGTCTCAGGGTCAGTGTGTGGTTTTTCTGGAAGGAAATTTACTGGAACTTTTTTTTTTTTTTTGGGTCATGAACCACTGAATAAACCATTTCCTGCAATGACAACAATCTTGAAGTTTTACCAAACTTGCTTAGAGGCCTTGTGTCCAATGTTTAACCACTTTACTACCAAATGACAACCTGATAAAAACACAAGGCTCAGAGACGGGAAGGAATAAGGGATCAATAGCAGCACATTTTTTAGCCCTGAAGCCTTTATGGAAGATTTATCCGACCACCAATATAGTTATCAGTTAATCTATAATCCTTTCATTGATATTTACTTCGCATTGTTTCACTAACCGCTGCATGGACAAAACACACAATCCCATCTGGAGTCGATTTAAACATCAACGAGGAGCATTTAACTCTTTACCAACTGTTTTACAAATACCTCAATGACCATAAGACACAACCAGCATACAGCATCAACACTGACTTTTATGTTAGTATAACACAAAAAAAGAGATTTGGCTTTCAAAATATCTACCTCACCTCTCAGCAAGATGAAACACAACGGGATTAGACCAAGGGCTCCCAGCTGGTGGTGAAACTTTGGGTTTTGTAATGCAAAAGTTGTTCAGAGATAACCTCAAATTCCTGCTACATGTCGTCAAAACCACAAAGAATCAGTAAAATAACAATGAAACTCAACTAATCCTCCCTTTGCAGTGAGATACCCTGCAGGAACCTGGACTCACCGCTCAGTGTTGATCTTGGAAATGGCAGCGAATAAACTAAAAGTCCATTTAGAAGCTGCTCCAGATCCTTTACTGTCCTCTTAAAGTGCTTGTAAATGTTAACATTTAAAGACGTCCAAGATCTCCAAAAGTCTCAGGGTCAGTGTGTAATTTTCTAGAAGGTAATTTACTGGAAAAATTTTCTATTTTTTGGGTCATGCACCATAGAATAAACCATTTCCTGCAATGACAACATTCTTGAAGCTTGCTTAGAGGCCTTGCGTCCAATGTTTAACCACTTTACTACCAACTGACACATAAAATACAATGAAAACTAAACAGTACTTAAATACAGCCTGATAAAAAGACAAAGCTCAGAGACTGGAAGGGATAAGGGATCAATAGCAGCACATTTTTTAGCCCTGAAGCCTTGATAGAAGGTTTATCCAACCACTAAGTTAGTTATCAGTTAATCTATAATCCTTTCATTGATATTTACTTCGCATTGTTTCACTAACCGCTGCATGGACAAAACACACAATCCCATCTGGAGTCGATTTAAACATCAACGAGGAGCATTTAACTCTTTACCAACTGTTTTACAAATACCTCAGTTACCATAAGACACACTTTAACCAGCAACAAAAGACGAAAACCCAAAGTACAATAGCTGCTGTTGTCATTTTCTGTTCCTTTAAACTCTACAAAATTAGCATGTGTTGCTAAAAAGTAGTCTGGGGTTTAAATGAAGACCACCAACACCAGTTTAGTTTGTTGTCTTGTTTGTTTATATGAACCCAGCAGCAATTTATGCCACTAAAAGAAAAGAAAGAAAAGTTGGTAAAAATATTAAGTCATATTAAGTTGAGATTATGGTAGGATTCAATATTTTGAGTCAGTAAGTCCAAATTGTGGGATAATATGAAATGAAAAAGTCAAAAATAAGATGAAAAAGCTCAAAAATTTTGAATTTTGCCAATAAAAAATCAGAAATTTGACTCACAGTTGTGGGATAAGTAAAAAGTTGGCGTAAAAAGTGTAAAACTAACGTAAAGAGTCTAATTTCTGAGTTAATATTTCTAAATCTTGACTTTGTATTTCATAATTGTCTTAACAAATCAGAAACTGTGAAATATCAAGTCAAAATTGAGTGATAAAAGCTCAAAATTCTGACTTAATAAACCAGAAATTATTATATGAAAAGTCAGTTATCATAATAATTATAATGAAAAAAAATCAAAATGTTGACTCAAATCATTCATTACTATCAGATATGAGCTGCGAAGTCACAATGAAAGAAAGAAAAGTTAAAAATGTGATTGTTAGTAAGACATTTGTATGTATTATTTCAACATTATTAGGTTAAAAACTCTTAACTTATGAGACAATAATACAAAATTTTAACCTTATCTAAAAAAATTAATGAATTAGCAAATCAAGACGCTGATTCATGAAGTCAAAACTATGACTTGATTTAAAATTTTTGATCTACAAAGTCCACAAATTGTGGGGGAAAAAAGTCAAAACTGTGAAATAAAAGTAACAATTAAAACGTAAAATGAAAATTTGACCTTAGGAAATCCAAGAATTGGGAAATAAGTCAAAACGACCTACAAAAAGCCAAAATTAAAACATAGAAGTGCAACATTTTGATTCAGTGTGACAAAACTTTCCCTTAACAAATCAAATTATGCAATAAAAAGTGAAAATGATGTGATACTAACTCAAAATATGGACATAATGGACTCAAATGGGACATTACATATAATTGTATGTATGAAAGAAATAGATGCTCAAAATGTCTTCTTTAACTTATCAAGTTGGATTAGTATAGCATAAGTTAGAGCTTTTATCTCAAAATTATGACATAATAATCAAAAATCTTGACCTAACCATTCAAAAAAAAAAAAAAAAAAAGGATAACATATCAGAGTGTGGATTTGCAAAGTCAGAATTGGGATATATTTAAAATGTTGACTTACAAAGTCAACAAATTGTGAAAAATGTAAAAAATGAAGACGTTAGTGTGATGAAATTTGGCCTTAATACATGAAATTATGCAATTAAAAAGTGAAAATGAGGTGATACTAACTCAAAATATGGACATAATGGGCTCAAATGTGACATTACATTTGACTGTACACATTTGAATTTGATGTATACACCTAGACTTCTTTTTTTTAAAAAAAGCATAAGTAACTTTTTATTTTCTGGCACATCTGGTCTTCCATACCTGAACCACGGAGTCTCGACACAAAGACAAAATTAAATCAGATTTAAACCTTCTGACGCACAAACCGAAGCTTCAGCACCTGAAAATAAACACTTAAACAAAGTAAGAAGAGACTGGAGTGTTTTCAAACTACCTGGATGTTGTCAGAAGTCTGCGGCTCGTCGATCTTCACCTGCTGTCGGACATAAATCCTCCGCAGTGAGACAGAATTCCGCTCTCTGATCCAGACGCTGCGCAAAGACGCACTGGTGCGCAAAATAAAAGTTTATGGCTGTTTTCACGAGCTTTTTCCCCCACGGCGTGTCCGACGTGATGCGCGCTCTCACCTCCCTCCCTCTCTGTCGCGTGCACACACACACATGCACACGCACCAACACACACACACACCTGTTTCCGGACTTGTGAGGATCACGTTGATCATCAGAGACCCACCCAAATATCTACCTTTATTCTAACATTTATCCAGAAATAAGAGCATACTGGATTAATAGAGATACTTTGCTGCCGTTAATTCTATTTAATTCTTGTACTTTTTATTTATTTAATAGATTTCAGAATCAGAATCAGAATCAGAATGAGTTTTATTGCCATTGTTCATGAGGTTCACAAACGAGGAATTTGACTCGGTGCAATGCTGCTACATTAAACATGTAACAAATAGTAGAGATAAAAATAAAGATAAAAATAAAGATAAAGATAAAGTAAATACTATAATAAAAGCTAACATCTACTATAATAGAAACTAACAACTAAGTACACTGTACAACAAAAAAGTGACTAAGTGAATAAAGTGACCAGTAGCAGCAGGTGGTGGGGGCCACCACGTAGTGCAAATATTGTAGTGCAAAAAACAGTGGTAATTGTTGATGAGTCGGTGCTGAGCTGCTGAACATAGGCACGTGTGTGTGACGTAGAGTCATCTAGTGTTCATCAGTCTGATGGCAGAGGGGAAGAAGCTGTTCATGTAGCGGGAGGTTCTGGTCCGGATGGACCTTAGTCTCCTGCCTGAGGGGAGGGGGGTGAACAGTCTGTGTCCAGGGTGAGAGGGGTCGGCAATGATCCGACCTGCACGCCTCCGGGTCCTCGAGACGTACAGATCCTGCATAGATGGAAGTCTGCAGCCGATCACCTTCTCAGCAGTGCGCACAATGCGCTGCAGTCTGAATCTGTCCCTGACGGTGGCTCCAGCGTACCACACAGTGATGGAGGAGGTGAGGATGGACTCGATGATGGCCGTGTAGAACTGCACCAACATCTTGGTGGGCAGCTTGAGTTTCCTCAGCTGCCGCAGGAAGAACATCCTCTGCTGGGCCTTCTTGAGGAGGGAACTGATGGTCAGCTCCCACTTGAGGTCCCGGGTGATGGTGGTGCCCAGGAAGCGGAAGGAGTCCACGGTGGAGATGGGAGAGTCGGTGAGGGGGGGTGGTGGGGCTGTGACTTTCCTAAAGTCCACGATCATCTCCACTGTCTTCTGGGCGTTCAGGTCCAGGTTGTTGTGGCTGCACCAGGACACCAGCCGGGCCACCTCCCTCCTGTAGAAGGACTCATCACCGTCTGAGATGAGCCCGATGAGGGTGGTGTCATCTGCGAACTTCAGCAGCTTCACAGACTGGTGGCTGGAGGTGCAGCAGTTGGTGTACAGGGAGAAGAGCAGGGGGGAAAGTACACAGCCCTGGGGGGAACCGATGCTGATGCTCACCGAGTCCGAGATTTTATTTGAAGTTATGTTGCTGCTGCGTTTGTTTAAGAAACATCAGAATCTAAAAACCTCCATTTTAGTGCTCCGTTATTGTTCATTTATTCTGATATGTCAACCATTTGTGGACTAAATTATGTCTAATATTATAATTGAAATAACATTTTGTACTTTCTGTGTCAGTATTTTTAAAGTATTAAGTCAAGATTTCATCATTTAGATTTATTTTACCTCATAATTTTGATTTATTGAGTTAAAATTCTGTCTAACTAAATCACAAGTTTGAGCTTTTATCAGAAAAACGATTCATTGTCGAGTAGAATTTCCCTTAAAAGACATTTTAGAGGTGTTTTGGTGCAAATTAATAAACACAGACATGTCGATTTTTTTTTTTAAAGAAAAAACGATTAAATTATAGGTAATATCTCGTAAAATTACGGGAAAAAAATGATAATTTACATGTTAACTGTGAAAAAACGGTGCAAATTTGCATAGAATTTCCAAGTAATGTCAAAAATCGATGGAAAAATGGTCAAAACAAATAATTTTTGAAACTGTATATAGGTTCAAACTTTATTGTCATCTGCGCAGTAAAGAAATATGTTTCCCTGTACTATGAAATTCCTTATGGGCACTATCACAACGAACGCCAAACAATATAAATCTAAGTACAAAAAGATTTTTAAAAAAGATAAATAAAAATAAAGTAAAGTTGAAATAAAATAAAAACTATAAAAATCAAATCAAATAAAAAGGTTTTTAGAAAATTATAGAAATAAAATAAAATAAAAAGTCTAGAAATAAAATAAAATAAAAAATAGAAAAAGTAAATAAATATTATAGAAATAAAATAAAAAGTCTATAAATAAAATAAAATAAAACAGAAAAAATAATATAAATATAGAAATAAAGTAAAACAAAAATTTAAAAAATTATAGAAATAAAATAAAAAGTAAACAAATAAAATAAACTAAAAATGAAAAATAAAATAAAATTATAGAAATAAGGTAAAATAAAAACTTGAAAAATTTCAATTAAAAGTCTAGAAATAAAATAAAAATAGAAAAAATAAAATAAGTACAGAAATAAAATAAAATATAGAACAAAAGAAACAAAACAGTATTGAAATAAAATGAAAATAGAAAAAACTAAATGAAAATGTGGAACTAAAATTAAAAAAATAGAAAAAATAAAATAATAACTATATAAATAAAATAAAAATAGAAAAAACGAAATAAAAATGTTGAACTAAAACAAAATAAAAAATATGTAAAATAAAATAAAAATAGATAAAGATAATAGACTACACAAATAAATAAATAAATGCTGACCACATCAAAAATCTGTACTTTAATAAATAGTAGTTTGTACTTTTACAATGGGTGACAGTAAAATTACACCGTTTTCCATGATTTAAACTAGCTAAAAATATTATTAATTTAAAAATATTTGCTATTACCTTGGTGGTGTTCACAATCTTTCAATGTTGGAATATTCCAATGTTTATTAACAGATTTTTTCTGCCAGATTTTCACAGTTTTTCTTTCACAGAATTGTGTTTTGTTTTGTTTACAGTGCCTAAACTTAACCAAACACTGAGTGAAAGTCAAAAGAGGACCTACGTACAAAAAACAAAACAAAACAAAAGTATAATTAAGGCCTGAGACTAAATGTGGACTTCAGTTTCTGTTTGTAAAAGTTAAATCACCGATAAGTGACAATAGAAGAAGGTCTCTATCAGCCCAGATTTGTGGAAATGATCAGTGATAATAATGATCAATTAATGGTCTGTGTCGCCTTGAATCCATCAATCAATCAATGAATCAAACTTTATATACACTTTTCATACAGTTCAAAGTGTTCTGTAGATAAACTGCAGCTACTGTCCTGTTATTTAACCTGTTAATCAGCTTTAAACACGTCTACATACGGTAAATAAACATTATAGTGGCGCCAAAATCAGCTGTTTTTAGATTTATTTAATTTCCTCGTCTACTTTAACACATCCGTAAGTCATTAAATGGACATCTATCATCATTGCATCGTGTTTTTATACATATAGAGGCACCAAATTCTGCATTTCCATTAGTTTTTCACTGTAATCAATCCGTCTGAACCTCCAGTTTCTTCATTTAAAGACTCTCTGTCATGTTTTCTTTCTTTATCACTTATAGAAGCACTGATTTATCTATAACTAGCTCTATCTTTGGTAACTTTCGCTCTTAATTTTCCACGTTAAACTGTATTTTATGCACTTTGCCGGATAACTGGGCTGTTAAAGATGTGGGTGGAGTGTAGAGACACCTGCTGGTGGAAGTTTGAAACTACACCCTGCTCGTTTTCAGTCATTATTTTAGGTTTTGGATTTGGTTTGGTTGTTTTGTTTAGTTTTTGTATACTGTGGCATGTCTGAAATAAATTAAATGGAAGTGAGGAACAGAAAAAACAAAACAAAACAAAAATGGCAAAACTGTGCTTCAAGTGTTTAAATCCTGAATTCTACAGATTTATTTAGAAAAATGAGCTTAAATCCTTTTTTTTCTTTTAGAAAACTAGAATATCTATATTTGTACAGTGTATGAAAATTGTTTTACAGGGTAGAAAGACTCATTTTTTATATTATATATTAATGAAAAATCTAATTGAGATACAACATTGATTAATTATTTTATCTCTCAGTGGGGAACTTTGCAGAATTCAAAAATCTGTCCTTTTCTAAATAGTTCTTTTACAATGTGTGACAGTAAAATAACACCAGTTTACCTTTTTTAAACTGGCTAATCAGGGGTGTTAAACTCATCTTAGTTCAGGTTCCACATTCAAAACAATTTGATCTCCAGTGACCAGTAAAATCACAGCATAATAACCTATAAACAACCACAACTCCACATGTTTCCTTTGTTTTAGTACAAAAAAATTACATTCTCAAAATGTTCACATTAAAGGAATTATCTTTTTACAAAACATTACGAACAAACTGAGATTTGTTAAGAAGAATAATTAAAATTTTAGCAACTTTATGTCTCAGTTTATCATTTACACATTACAACTTATAGATCACAGAGTGTTTACAAAGAAATGACATTTAGTCATCTGGAAAATATTACAAAAATGAGACACAAAAGTTACAAAGTGCCAAAAAAAAGGACAAACGACAAAAATGAGACAAAAAACGACAAAAGAACAATGAGCAATCTAGTATTTTACTTTATGATCCACACAACTTGTCATGGTTTAGAAATTATTTTACATTTATAGTTTTATTAATTTACAATCTGCAGTTACTGTCTTCTTTGTAATTTTTACACTTTGAGAGCCGGATTGGACCCTCTGGAGGACCGCTTTTGGCCCACGGGCCGCATGTTTGACACCCCTGGTCTACATCAAGTTGAGATGCAACATTAATTAATTAATTCAATCAATCAATCAATCAATCAAAGTTTATTTCTAAAGCCCAAAAGGTGACCAAAGTGCTTCACAGTGAAAAAACAAGAGAATAACTAATAATTTATGAATCAATCTCTCAGTGTGGAAATTTTGAGTTACAGCCGCAGAGGGGACAATGCAAAAAGCATATAAGTAGAAAATTTTAAAAATAAGAAGACATATACATAAGAAGAGTTGATTCTGTATAAATTCTTCTATATGTAGAAATTCAAATTTTGCAGATTCCTCGGAATGTTGAAAATAACAATATTGCGAAGAGTTATACACAGATTATACACAGAAAAAAAATGCTTTCCACTTATCCTGCAAATCTGATTCCCTTTTCTCCAGATAACAGATCTAACAAGCCTTGTTTTTATGCTAGACGCTTTTTTCCTGTGACTTCTTACAGTTTCAGTCTTATGTAGACAGTTTGTCGCTGCAGGTGCACGTTTCAAATAACAGAGAACAGCTTATAAGATTTAACCAACAGGTGGCGCTGCAGCAAAACATTAAACCTGGAACCTCCTCAAACAGGAGACATGTTTGGGAGATCAGATATTTATTTTAATGTCTTTTTATGTTTCATTTTTACACCTTTTTATTACTGTTTTAGGCTAATTTATTTAATCTTAAACCACTAGAATTACCTTGAACTTTTATCTCATGATTTTATCTTCTTGTCCGGTTTTAAAGCAGGTTTATAATTTGAGCCTGTAAACATTTTCTATGAATAAAGATGATGATTATTATTAAAGTTACATCCATAAAAACCTGTGGATGATCACTCTTGAACTTTGGAAACACAGTTTTGGCATAAATTCAAATTAATTTTCCAGCATTTTTCAACCAAATTTCACAGTCTTTTAATACCAACAAAAATATCAACAAATAAAGTGGCTGAAGATGGAAACATGGGAATTAATTTTGTTTTGTATAATTGTTCTTTGCACACTGTAAAAAAAAAAAAAAAAAAAAAAAAACAACAACAAAAAAAAACCCAAACATATTTGATAAAAAATGTAACAGTAACAGGACCATAAAACAGGACAATAAAAAATACTATAATTAAAAGTTAAAATATTTTGGAACAAATAAATAAATAAGATTACAACAACTGCAAATATCTGTATTATAAACATATTTTAGTTGATTTAAATGCAGTAAAACAGATTTTTAATGTGCACATTATTGACAGCTTGGGTCTGTTTTTTTAAGGTAGCATATTAACATGTTATATATTTATTTATTTTTTTGTTGTGATTTGACTCAGTGTTTTCTGTAATTTAACAGACCAGGAAAATCTGTAAATTACAATTTTTTAATCCTCAAAGTAAATATGTATTTTTTTCATTTAGCAGTAAATATCTGCAAAATAATTATATTTTTCACTGATTTAAATTCAGTACAAATAATGTTATTTTACTGTCATATGTTGTTGAAGAATAAATTAGTAATGGTTAAAAAATGCTAAAAAAAATGCTTATTTTTAATGTTCACATTATTTACAGTTTTGGCCTTTTTTATGGTAACATGTTAATATGTAATTTTTAAAAACTTTTTTGTGTGATTTTAATAGATATTTTCTGTAATTTAACAGCAGGGAAAATCTGTAAATTAACATTTTTAATTTCTCAGAATGAATTTTTTTCTCAATAAACAGTAAATATCTGTAAAATAATTAGAATTTTTCTAATCTAAATACAGTAAAAACTAATGTATTTTTACCATCATATGCTGTAAAAGAGCAGATTAGTAATTATAAAAAATATAGATTTTTAATGTAAACATTATTTACAGTTTTACCCAGTTTCTTTTTTCCCATAGTAACATATTAACATGTAAACATTTTTTCTGTGAATTTACTAGGTATTATCTGTAATTTAATAGAGCAGAGAAAATCTGTAAATTAACATTTTTAAATCCTCAAAATAAATGTTTTTCTCATTTAACAGTAAATATCTGTCAAATAATATTTTTCTTGCTGATATAAATACAGTAAAAGAAAGAATGTTTTTTTGCCATCATATGTTGTAAAAGAATAAATTAGTGATGGTAAAAAAAATACTTATGTGGACATTATTTATAGTTTTGGCCTGTTTTGTTTGTTTGCTTGTTTGTTTGTTTGTTTTTTATGGGAACATATGTAATTTTTTATTTTTTTTGCTGTGACATTGCTAGATATTATCTGTAATTTAACAAAACAGGGAAAATCTGTAAATTACTATTTTTAAATCCTCAAAATAAACAGATTTTTCTCATTTAACAGTAAATATCTGCAAAAATAATTATATTTTTGCAGTCAAATGTTGTAAAAGAACAAATTACTAATTTTAAAAAATATAAAAAAATGTTTGTTTTTTCCCCTGTGGATGTTATTTACGGTTTCTTTTCTGTTTGTTTGTTTTCATGGTTAATGTGGTAAATTAAGGTAAATTACTTTCTCTCTGTTCTCTCTATGCTATTATTTACCTGTAATTTGTTCTTTTACAATTTATGACTGCAAAACTACAGTTTTACTGTTTTCAAATCAACTGAAAATATGTTTATAATACAGATATTTGTAGTTAATTGTATTTATTTTCTTTAATTATTTTTAACGCTTAAGAATTATATTGTTTTTCGATGTAGGTTGTTCTTTCTATAAATTACAAGTAAAAATTGTTTGTTTTTTTTACAGTGTGCAAAGCTTCTATTTTTCAAGACAGAATTTAGGGATATTTTGAAGATTATTGCCACCAAAAGTACATTTTTTATTGATTCCGGAGTCAGATCAACAGTAATGTGCAGCTGTGGTTGTAGTATTTACTAAACAGCTACTGATTCTCTATCTGCTGACTCCTGGAGGCTCCAGTCAATGATTAAAGGACCAGTCCATCCACAGACTCACACTTGTTGCTCAAGAGCTGATTTT
Source organism: Amphiprion ocellaris (assembly GCF_022539595.1). Classification (NCBI taxonomy): domain Eukaryota; kingdom Metazoa; phylum Chordata; class Actinopteri; family Pomacentridae; genus Amphiprion; species Amphiprion ocellaris. Next base: position 9,490,172 of record NC_072783.1, read on the forward strand.
TCCTGCTTCATTTGCTCGCCGAGGCCTCCAGCTGATCTCAGGCTCTGTTTGGATGTTCATTCTCTCTTTGAGCTCCTCCATCTGCTCTCATTGAGGGGAAGTGATGCTTTCAGCTTTCCATTCTCTGTAATTAAGTCCTCCACCGGGCCCTGGAGCCTCCCGGCTTTTCATTCAGCTCCATTCATCGAGCTCCTCCTGGTCATCACATGTCAGTTTCTGTATCTGAATATCTGACCTCCGCCGTCTCATTCCTGAGCTCACCCCACAATATCTCATCTGTGAAGGTCTTTAATGCTTTTCTCTAATCGCCGTCTCCTTGAGCCAAACGCCCAGAGAGACATTAGCGGTGAAGCATTGCTTTTCCTTCAGCGGCACAAGGTCAAATTCATCATCACTGCGTTTATATTATAGCAGGAAGTTACACCTGAAACCAAAGAAATGTTACAGGACAGACTGACGAGGGTCACTTATGATGAGAAACTGAGTTTACGTTGACACTCATTCTGCTAAACAACCTCAAAAACTACATCCTGTGTTCTATATTTGAACATAAATATGTATTTTACCACTGTAAAGTCCGTACAAATCGCATTGTTTCAGGAATCTGTTCATAAAACTGCATAAAAGCGGCTACATGTTTTAAAAAAAGAGACATTTTTCATGTACATATTGCATTTTTTAACCTTTTGACCCCATTGGCCTGATTACACGGCTGTGTTTTGAATGGCACCAACCCTTAATTGGACTTTTGTGTTTGCGTTGCCAGAAAAGAAACACATTTTTCTGTTTGTGTTTTTTAAATCACAGCACGTCACTTTTAAGCACATTCCACCCAACAAATCTGCATATTTTAAGCATTTTTAGTGTCATTTTACACCTTTTTGCTCACATTGTGAAGAGATAACTTTATAATAAAGCTCCAAGCAGCGTTGGTCGGGTCCTCGCATCCTTGCTGGTCAGCAAATCCAAGCATGTCCACCAGGTGGCGCTATCACTGTGACTGTATATTGGTCTATGGAATTCATCAGGGCCGGTCTGATCACACATGTAAAGTCTGAGGCAGTTTGGAGCATGTACAGTCCACTTACAGCACTTCCTGTTTCATTGCGAACCGTTGAAATTCCGCCAGCCGCCATTTCCACGCCCTCAGACTCTTGAGGAGTGTTTTGGTAACTTTTGATCAGCCATGTCTGGAGTACATCCTTTCCAAATTTGAGGTCTGTCGGAGTTACCACGACTGAGTTTATAGCTTTTGAAAATGTGCTAAAAATTGGTCCAAAATCGTCCAAATTCTGGCACGTAATTCAAAATGGCCGACTTCCTGTTGGCTTTTGGGTATTGGTTGCCATGGCCTTTTTTGTGCATTTTGATGAGTTACATATGTAAACAAAATTTCTTGGCTGTAGGTGGCATTTAGTGGCCGTAGTTCCTGTTTGAAATTTTCCACGTCTCACTATGGAGACATTTTGGCTCACACTAATTCCCCTAAAATATAAAATTGGATTTCCAGAGGGTCCTATGCACTGTTGATGCTCATACCCTAACTTCTTCCACTGATAAGATTAACATCTCAGTGGTTGTAGCTCAGGTAGTAGACTGTTTGATTTTTAACAACATTAGTGGTGATTGGATAACTTGTATTTTATTGGCATTTTGTAGCTTATAGTGGCGTTTCAGCAGAGTTGTGAGGGAGCTGGTGTGCTCAGCTTGCACATTCTGAGCCACTTTAAAGCAAGAATGGATTATTTTAGGGACAAAAGACTTGTAAATATGTAGCTTAGATGCACAAAGATGAGTTTTTAAAGGTTTAATCAACAACCAGAGAGAAAGTTTAACTTTAATTGATTAGTCAAGTGTAAAAAATGATCATAGTTTGGGTTGAAATACATCTTTTCACAACTTTAACCACTAGTTTCATAAACAGCTCGATCCCGATGTGGAAAATTAGGCTGAATATGTTTTACGTCCTGGGAACTCTTGCATTTTCACCCTTGAAAAAAGAAACATTTACCTGAAAAGCCATTTTAATGGTTCAATATCTCCAGGAATAAAACCCCCATGCCATGAAATTTGGTGAGGATACAGACAAGATATTTTCCATCAAACAGTCGAATGGCTCCAACAGAGGCCACATTTTTAATAACTGACCTTTGAAAATGGAAAAAAAGCGCAAAGTTTTCCAATGAGGGTGGTATTATGACAGCAGAAAGTTCCTGTAAGTGTTTACATATGGATGGATCCATGTTTCTACTCAAATACAGTCTTTAGTCGACATTTCACCAACTGTTGAGGCTCCAGCATCAGTAGAATCTGATGTGTGGAAAGTTTGACAAGACAATGTTCCACTTTTGTTGCTATTTTCACTTGAAACCTGTTTAAAATGAGTAGAAATTGTCCCAAATAACTTGAGTCATCCAAAATGACTCAAAAATTGGAGAAATGTCGACCAAAGTCTGTATTTTTAGTAGAAATATGGATCCATCCATTTATATACACATACATTAACTTTAATATCAACCTAGTTGGAATATTTTGAACTTCCTTCTGTTTTCAAGGTCCAATAATTATTCGTTATTGTCATTCAGGACAATGTTGAGTCGTTTTAGACCATTTCTGAGGCTTTAACATCAGTAGAATTTGACAAGAAGAGTCCAATTTTAACAAAATGATGATGTATTCTCATTGGTAGGAGACAATAATTGGTGTTAATAGACGTCCATATGCTGGTATTAAATGTGCAAAATTACAAGCTGCTTCCATGTTGTTTTCATGTAGGAGTTTAACAACATGTGAGGCTTATTTTGCCTTAAAGAAAGTTCATATAAAGTTGGTGAGAAATTGATAATTCAGCACACCTAATGTCTAGTTTGTTAAGTCTTCTTCTCCTCATGGTGGTTCTAGTTGAAATGTTTGACTGAACTTGGGCTCTTGACACCAACAGATATCGCCAGACACTTGAACAACCATTTGTATGAAGGCAAGAGGTGGTTTTAAGGAATAAAGAGGATGTGAGGGTGAAGTTTGTGCATCCAAACAATACCCAAGATGGTGCAGCAACACATTTTCTTCTTGATTAGAAGACTTGCTGAGATGTTTAATAGGGAAAACTGATCAGGATTCTGTATTGACACCCACTAGCTGGATCTGTGAGCATGGAGGATGTACATGCAGGTAGAAAGGGATTAAAATATACGATATTTCTGCATTTTTGCTTCCCTATGGCTCAACTTCCCGCATGTTTCCAGTAAACTGGAGTCTGAGCTTCCTGTATTTCCTGTGTGAAGACACACTGAGCTTCGTTCTTTTACTAGATGTGGAGGAGGTAGAGTCTGAAGCATCTCCAGGTGTTAAATCAAACCTGCTCCGACGTCTTAGCGCCCCATTCTGTCTTTAAATGTTGGTCCGTCCATCCGGCCTCAAGGTCGCCGCCGCTGCTCGCTCTCCCAGCCCCCTTCCGTTACTGTCGGGCAGCAGGAAGCGGCTTCAAAGAAAACCTTCGTATCTGCATCTGCTCTGAGCTCTCAGAACTCAGCGGGAGGCGACGTGGACGTTCTGAGACCCAAAACACAGCGACGACCAGGAGGGACCAGAGCAGGGGGTAAAACTCTAGACCTGGATGGGAGATGATACACAACTACATGGACATACACTATACTGGATGTTACTGTATATTACGTATGTATATACGTATATATATATATATACGTATGTGTGTGTATATATATATATATACGTATGTGTGTGTATATATATATGTGTATATATATATATATATATATATATATATATATATATATATATATATATATATATATATATATATATATATATATATATATATACGTATGTGTGTGTATATATATGTGTGTATATATATGTGTGTATATATATATATGTGTGTGTATATATATATATATATATATACTACAGGATACATACAATATACTGGATATTACTGTATATATACTGCAGTATACATGTTTTGTGTTGTTTAGTCTTCTGTAATGTGCTTTGTAGAAGTTTTTTCATTTGTTGAATTTCACATTTTCTGTTTTTTCTGTTTTTAAATGTGCTTTTTGTTTTGTTGTTGCACTTTTTGAAATGCTGTGTTCTGTTTTGTTGTATTTTGTAAAATGTCGTGTTTTATGTTGTTTTCAGTCCGTTTTTTTGCTTCGATTTTCACTCATTTTAACTGTTTCTGTCGCTTTTCCACAACTTCTTTTGTCAGGTCGACTTTCTACTGTTACTCTGATTCTTATTTTAACGTAAATCAAGATTTCAGACCAGAGGGCAGATTCTGTTCAGAGTTTTGGGTTTAAATCGGCTGGAAGAAGCGTCTCCCTTTAACCAAAACTTTTCCTGATGATTCTCTGGAAGCGATACCGATTCTGAACTGAGGGAAAACGTTTTATCTGCAAAGCTGTTTCTTCAGCGTCGTTTTTAAATGACCATGAAATGAGGCTGCAGTTTTGTTTTACAGAAAAAGACTTTAATAGAACATCTAAGTGCTGTATGAAAAATCAAACTGACGGCGTTGCTCACTATTTACAAAGACTGCAACTAAAAATCAGACACATCAACACAGAATGGCTCATTAAGATCCTAAATCTTTCTATAAATTAGCAGCTAGGAAGATTAAGTGCAGTTGCGACTTTCTTATCAGATGTCACTGATCCTCGGTGCAAATGGAAATGTACCAGCTGACGGTGTGTGTTGTGTTCGTGCAGAGCGTCGGGCTAATCTGCGGTTTGTTTGGTCAGAGCTGAGGCCAGGCTGGCTGGAGGTTCTGTTTGAAGAGGAAGGTCTTCGCTCCTGCAGCTCCAACAGCCAGCTCCATCCGAGGCTCCGTCAGGTTGCAGCTCATGAAAAATAAACAGCAGCTGTGGGTTTTGTGCCTGAGAGCGGAGATTTCTTTGCTCGATTGGCTTTGCTCAGCGAGGACATTCAGCATCTTTACACAACTGCAGAGAAAGCAGCCGCTTCGGATTAAAACTCGTATTTCTGCCTCTCTGCTGCTCCCAGAGTAAAAAAAAAAACCTCCTTAAACCCCTGAGGGAGCAGAGACGATGGATTAATTACACTAATAAATACTGATTCATTTTCCTCATGAATCATTCCAGCTAAAATCAGCACATTTCTGCTGTTTTACAGCACAAAATATGGATCTTTCTAAAGATATTTGTAAAACGTTAGCTTACTGTAACACTTTCCAAGAGTTTTTATTTCCTGTTAGTCCATTTTTAGTAGGTTTTTTAATGCGTTAAAATTTGAGGCAGTTTGAACAACAATATCTCAGGAACTAATAAAGGCAAAAGCCTAAAATTTTCAGTGTTATTTGTCATCATGGCATTAATTCAAAATCTACAATACTGGACAGCTAGAACCCACTATCTACCAATATTTTTGTTTTTGTGGTACAACTTGTCATATCTGCTCAATCAGTTATGAAAATTAACAAAAATAACTTTAAAAAAACATTATGACCAAATATTTTATCTGCAAAAGTACATTATATGTTTTATTTTGTATTATTGTGACATACAGCAACATACACTTCAGAAAATATCACTAATTGACATCTGCATTTTCAGGTTTTTTTGCTGTCATGATCTCAAAAATGGGACTTTTCACGCCAGCCTAATGTTTTTTTTTTTCATATTTCAACTCACCCATAATCAGAGATTATTTGATCAACTTGTCCAATATCACAGATTCTGAATCAGTGACGTGATGAGAAATAACTGTGAAAATTTTAGGCTTTTATCTTTATTAGTTTCTGGAATATTGTCATTCAAACAGCTTCAAGTTTCAAAAAACGCACTAAAAGCGGATCTACAGGCAGCAATCTTGGAAAGTATTTGATATATTCATCTAAAATTTCACAGATACCGTTTTAAATATTCATAGTTTATGATCAAAAGTTTTAAACAAATCAAAGCTGGGTGAGCAGAAGCCCAAGGTGATTTCAGATGAAATAACCTTCATATTCCACAGGATTAATCACAGAGAAAACAAACTGTTATTTTTTTCCTTCTTTCTAATTAAAATGTGAAAAATATTGTGTCACGTTTCTACCATGTATGGAAAAGCAAAAATAGCTTCTTTTATTTTCAAAGAAAATAAATCTGCTGCCTGTCATCTGATCTGATTTACACGGACAAACAACAGCAGGTCACATTTTACAAGACAGAAAACACAGAGTTCATCTGAGGCCCTGTGAGAGCTGCTGGAACGTAGCGCTGGTCTCTGGGGTCGCAGAGCTCCGGGGCCGTGGGACGGCCGGTGGTTCTGATTAAAGGAGGTCACGAGGGCTTCCTGGCCCTGCGAGGTGACAGCGGGGTGGACTCCCGCTGCCAGCGCTTGTTGTTCCCACTGTACAGCGAGGAGATGGAGGCGTTGGTGGGCGCCTGCTGCTGAGGCAGCGCTCGGCGAGGATACAATGGTCCGCCTCGGAGCAGCACCACGTCCCGAACGGCACCACGGAAAGGTTTGCTGACGAAGCAGTACAGGAAGAAGTTGACGGCCGTGTTGAGCATGGCCAGCATGTTGGACAGGTCGTAGGCCAGGTGGACCCTCCAGTCCCGGTGCACCGAGGACACGTACAGGTGGTAGATGACCACCACAGTCCTGGGGGCCCACAGCACTGAGAACACCGAGGTGATGGCCAGCAGCATCGCCGTGGTTTTACCGAGTCGTCGAGGCGGCGCCGACTTCGGCCCACAGTCCTCCTGGCAGCGCTGCAGAGCTTGCCTCGCCCTCAGAGTGCGAATTATCAATGAGTTCAGCACCAGGAAGATGCTGCAGGGCAGGAAGTAGATGATGGTCACATGTGTCCATATGAGGACAGTGTCCAGTGCCGTGGGCGGGTGGCTGTTCCTCCACATGTCCGACCACCAGAAGAATGGAACGCCCGATGTGAGCGATAACATCAGAACCACCGCGATGATCTTCCTGGCTCGAGCCGGATAGCTGATCTGCCGGTGGAGCAACGGGTGGCACAGCGCCACATAGCGGTCCACGGTGAGGGGGACAGTGGACCAGATGGAGGCGTGGTTGGCGGCGAACTCAGCGGCGCTGACGGAGTGCAGCAGGAGTGCAGGGACGTCCCGGTGAAACACCGCCGTCTCCAGCAGGAAGCCGACGAAGATGATGAAGAGCTGTGAGAGGATGTCTGATCCCGTCACTGCCAGGAGGTAATAATATAGGGCCTTCTTGGTGCGACTCGCCAGCCTGGACAACGCCACCGCTGTCAGGACGTTTACTGGCAAACAAACAAACACAACATTAGATACGAGTACGTCTAGGTGTCATCGGATACTCAGTAATTCATTTGCAACTCAAAATTTCAAATCCTGGTGTCGGGAGAGAGTTGATCCCAGGAACTTTGAAGTGATCAGTGTCAATCCAAACCTCTGCTGGATTCTTTGAAAAATGTGGAAAAAATGCCACAGAAACACTAAAAGATGTTCCCCAGTGAAGCAGGAAAAGTGTTGTAGCCTAATTTGTTCAAACACCTTTTTGTGGCATGGCTCAGTGGGTTGAGTGGCTGTCTTGTAACTGGAGGGTTGCCTGATGTCTCTGAGCAAGACCCCGAACCTCTAACTGCTTCTGATGGGTCGTGGTTAGCGCCTTGCATGGCAGCTTCCGCCATCAGTGTGTGAATGTGTGTGTGAATGGGTGAATGTGATGTATAATGTGAAGCGCTTTGGGTATCGTTTCAGGTATAGTAAAGCGCTATATAAATACAGACCATTTACCATTTTGCTACTGAGAGTTAATTAAGCCTCGTAAAGGTCTCTGTCATGGTGCTCCTTTATTAGCTAAACTCCCACAATGCTGCCTGTATCCTGAGTGATGCCTCCTCTCGTCTCTACAGTATTAAACAGTACTAATAAGAGGCTCCACCTGGTGACACAACCAGGTACTACAGCTTATACCTGAAGGGTGTATTATTTAGGAAAATGCTATCAGCAGATACTAAGTATTGAACGACTCTATGCGGATTGTAAGTAACAACAACAAAAAAAAAAACAGAATTCTGATATTTCTAGTCCTAGGTGTCAAAAGCTTAGTTTCATGTCTGGGATGGTTTACAGCTTTTATAAATGTTAGTCTGATTTGAATTAAAAGCACTTTTCTATAGTTTACTGTAGCTGCTTCTCTGCTTGTGGAAAAATGTGGATTTACTGAAGTACAAGCTGTTGATTTTATTCGTCTCCCTGCGGGACTCGAACACGGTTTCTCCTCTGTAGTATTTTTATTTCAGACGTCTTGTCAACAGCAAATATTTCCACTGTATATTTGGATGACAGTCTGAGAGCCCTTCAGGCGTTCAGCTGGTTAGTTCGACCTTTAGCTTTATTTTTCTCTGGGGACGGTTGTGTGATGGCGACCCAGAGGTCATCTCAACGCTGTGGTGATGCTCGTTTTGAACACCGCTGTGTCTGCTGGATCAATACCAAGTCATTATTGACTGGAAGTAATGAGAACAAAGCTGATGTGAACGCTGGGCATTGAGTTATTTCCACTTTAAAGTGTTAAAATCGATGCCGAGACGGTCTGAAGAGGGTTGGCTGGATTGATGGATAGATAATAATAGTCATAAACTCTGATTATCAGATGATTAGATTATCATAACCTGTGAGGAGAGCCGTCATTATGTGGTCATGTGGCAGCAGTTTATTATCTTACCAGTCCATTAGGGCAACAGTAATGCACCTCTAACTCATTTTTCTATCGATTTCGTCCATCTTGTGCTCAGTAAACTGTGGTTTGGTTCTTTACCTGGAACTCCCACACAGAGCAGGACACTGTAGTAGATGACGGGGATGAAGCCCAGGACACATTTGGACTTCTGTAGCTCCTCTGGGTTCAGGTCCAGCTCCTGGTAGCCGGACTCTGTCACATTGGGCCAGTCGATCATGACCGTCCCCTGGAGAAGAAAATGAACATCCAGTTTATGTCGGTGTAGATTCTCAGTCGTCCGGGTCGGGGTGATTGTTGGAGCTCCAGTAGAAATCAACTGAACTTCCCTTGTAGGTTCGTGAAGACATTTCAGGCGAAACGTCTTCAAGAACTTACAAGAGGAGTCCAGTTGATTTTTACATTTGAATGTAATCCAGAATGAGTGTATGAAGATTAGCTGTACAGGAACTTAAATTCATTGAGACTTGGTTGATATCCAACATGCTCATAGATCTGGAATTACATCCAGTTGATGGTAGTTGTAGCTGTTTAGGCACAATTGGAGTTAAAGTCCCAATCAAACCTTTTGGATCTTACACCACAATGGAAACAAAAAGGCTGAAACAGTTGATTAACGGGGTGTTCTTCTAAATGTTCATGCTCTTTAAAACAGAGGGTAGGTTCTTGAAGACGTTTCAGGCAAAAGAGAAGTCCAGTTGGTTTCTACTGAAGCTCCAATGAACATCCAGTTTAGTTTGTTGGCCAACTGGCAGTTGATGCGTGTACATGTGCACGTCAGGGAAGAACTGGAGGTTTTGTTGGACTCAAAGGATTAGTCCAGTGATATTTTTTTTTACTTCTGTTAATAAGTAGCACAAACATTTAAAGGAACAGCAACCCTTTCAGCGTTTTTGTTTCCATTACAGTGTAAGAACCAAAAGGTTTGACTGGGACTTTAACTAAAATTGTGCCTAAACAACAAGAAGAACTACCATCTACTGGACGTAATTCCAGATCTATGAGCATCTCGGATATCAACCAAGTATCAATGAAATTAAGTTCCTGTACAGCTAATCTTCATTCATTCATTCCGGATTACGTTAAATTGTAAAGGAATTAACACATCTTCAACATTTATTTGACTGCTTCACTGTGGCTCCATTTCACCCAACCAATCATATATTAGATAGGGCAGGACTCGTCACCATTATAACCCAAAAAATGGAGAAACTGCTTAAAACATGTAGTGAAATGGACATATTTATACACAAACCATGATACCTCTAAACAAACGTAAGAGTGTATAACAAAGTGTGATATTTTCCTGAACCAAACCATTTAGTTTTGGTGCCTAAACCGAACCAGACAGTGAAAATAAATGATGAAAGAAAACTAAATTTATGGTTTCTTATCCATCCCCAGTCACAAACTTTGGTCCAATCTTAGATTTATGCCGCCATCTTCACTCGTAACTCCTTGGATGGATTCAAACTGGTTGCCTTAACATGTTCAGAAAGCTATTGAGAATGCAGTTTTGTTGTATAGGAATGTATGGAGATAGGGTTGATGAAACAGAACAATGGATGTTTGGTATGTTTGCGTATGTGCTGAATTTTAGCTTGTTGGGCCGACTTAAAACGTAACGAAACATTGTGCATGTTTTGACCATAAGAACCGGCATTGTAAAACCTCTTTAGCACAATTTTTAGGGGAGAAAAGATACCTGCAAGGGTTGATTTGTCTAGAAAACCATGAAAAATTGCTGATCTAAACATAGATGAGGGACGATAACTGCCATTTTCCAAACCTTTTGATGTCTTCGTCCAGTAGCAATCTCCTTTAACACCTCCATCAACAATGTAAAACTCCCAATATAGGCTGACAAAACAAACCCCTTTTGCTATGTTTCATACGTTCTTGAATAACTGGATTTATGTCCAATAACTCCAATGTTGTTGTTGTTTTGTTGCACTCAGAGTCAGCATCGTGGTTGAAGCTGTTGGATTCTACACCTCAATGGTAACAGAAAGCCGCCTTAACAAAGTTCCTGCAGTGGAAAACCATCTATTGATGCTCATGTTTGAGAAGGAAAGACATCTTCTTCAAGTTATACAACAGTTTATCAGGGACTCCTATCTACCTACCTTCGAGTAGGTAATTTTGTCTTTCCTGAAAGCTGACCTGGAAAAGCTTCTAATGGGGTTTTTTCAGGTCAAGACCTACGCAAAGCCTCACAAAATGGGCCAGTGTTAGCAAATCACACAAAACGACCAAAACCAACAGTAAACCGATGCGTCTATGGAGTGTTTTCTGTGTAATAGATCCGGTTTGATGAGCTCCTCTGCCCCACATCATCATCTGAAAACCAATAAAACCACCTCAGTGTCGTTTAGCTTGACTCACCCACCATCCTGCTGCCCCAAATACCCACTAGAGCAACAAATGTGGAGTAATCCGCTGCTGAAAATAGTCCCAGTCAAATGCACCGTTTCCTCTAGTTTTGTAATAATTACTGAGCTTTTATTCGAATGAAAAGTGAAAATGTTTTTATTTAGTTAGACCCAGAGGCACAAACAGCAGGTTCTTAACATTGGAATGGATTTAGGGATGGATTTAGGGAACCAGTTAATGTTGGAGTTGGCAGATTTTAAAGGCTCAAAATGTCTACTTTGTGTTTAGAGTAAATACCCTTTTTTTAAATTTAACTGCTTTCATGCAAGAGAAATCAAGCCTCTGAGAGCAAAACACCGGGGAGACAACCAACAACTATTTTCATTACTGCATAATCCACTGATAATTAATTTTAGCTATTTTTTTAGTCGATTAAGCATCTGAAAGCAGTGAAAAAAGCCTTCACAATTTCCTAAAAACCAATCCAATGTCATAAAAAGTCCTGTTTAATTTCCTAAAATAATTAAATTTGAGGAAAAGCAGCAGATTCTTACATTTAAGAAGCTGCAACCAGATGATAATTGACATTGTAGCTCAAAAATTTACTTTAAACTGTTTTCAAAACGGTTGCAGCAGCAACTTGCACCTCTACAAATCAATTGAGTTCCCTGCTAATGGTCTTCAGAAGAGGTTTCATGCACATAGATAAAATAATGTAATATATCTACACAAATAATTTTGTTTCTGTGGCTACACTCTCTAACAGTACAAGTATCAGCATCAAAATATACTTAAACTACTAAAAGGAAAAGTGCTCATTATGCATAATGTTATGAATAATGAATATGAGGTTAGTGGATTATAATTACTGATTCATTCATCATTTAATTAATCTCTGTTTTACTGCTGGTTTGTTTAGTTTGTACATTTCTCCCTGAAGGTCAATAATCCAATAACAAGGCATCAATGCAGGACTTTCCGACAATAATACATCATAGTTTATATACAGATTAATCTCAATAAACAAAGTCACTGAAGTTATCGAAACAAAAATGTGGTGGAGTGAAAAGTGCAAACTGAACTGAAGTGGAAGATTAAAGCAGGAGAAAACGTAAATACTCAAGTCTGCAAAGTGCTTAACAGGAAAAAAGATTATGATTAACGTTAGACTTAGACTTAGACAGACTTTATTCATCCACAACGTTACGCATTAATGAAAGAAGTTTAAACATCAAGGTTAAGATCCTATAATGTCATTTATGGTGTGCTTTTACATGAATAAATCACATGTTAAAACATGATTAAAACCTTTAAATTATGTATAAAATACTTCACTACAGTGTAATTCTCTATTATATTATTGTAATTTAGCTATGACCCTTCTTAATATATATTCCAGAACTTAATCTAACTCATATAGATATGAATGCTAAGACTCTACTGTGTTATTAATTATGGAGATTAATTAAGAACAGAAATATTAAACCTTAAACATACACATAAAAAGCCAACAAATTTTAAGATTCCCTGGATCTCCTATGAGCCAGCTTTTAATGTCATATGAACTGTTTCATGTCTTTTTGTTTATTTTCTATCTATTTAATATTATGCCATGTATTTTATTATTATAAAGTGCCCCAAAATCGTATTTAAGTTCAGTATTTGAATAAATGTACTTACAGTTGTGCTCATAAGTTTACATAACCTGGCAGAATTTGTAAAATATGTACCATTCTTTAATGAAAACACGAATGATCAGAGCAAATACAATAATTAACTTTGTCTGACCACGAACCCCAAATGAAAGAGAAGTTTTTCCATGATCAAACATATTTTCTAAAACAAAAAAAGGAAAATATTTCATAAATTTTGCCAGGGTTTGTAAGCTTATGAGCACATCGATCACCTGAATGAATTAGGTAAATTTGTATAATAAACTGTATTTTAGGGTCTTGACCTTAATATTTAAACTTGTTCGGTCGATTTATAACAATTCATAATCATATTTCTTCACTAGAAGATGATTTGGCTCAACAAATGTTCTTTTAAATGTGCTGTATAGATAACAGTGACTTGACTTGTAAATATATCAGCTTGAAACGATGATAAATCATAATTTTCCAATAATTCTGATTAAATTATGCTCCTGTGTCCTCAGAAAAAACTCAGACAAATGATGTTTTCTTGGTTAAACTGTCTCAAAAACAAACCGTTGCTGGTATAAGTTTGCTGAGTTTGTAATCAGCCGATTAAACTGCAGCTCGACAACACCAGATGTTCTGACAGCAGTGACCCTTCCTCCAGTTTAACCTTTTCACCTGGACGCCCTCCATCCTGTTTTTCTCTGTCTGCCTGCTCTCCTAATTTACTCCGCTCATCCGTGAAGTCATATTTGGACTCCGTTATCTCTCAGGCTTTCAGCGACGAACCATTTGTAAACGCTCGGGCAACAAAAACATCATCACGGAGCCACAATCAGCCCAGTCATGAATCTGTCCTCACGATGTCAGTGGGGCAAACTCCACCGATAACAGTTGGTCCTATTCAATTACCGCCATTGTAAAGGCTATTTGTCCACCAAAACGTGTGCATGTGTGCCATTTGCCCTGGCACATTTTACGGCCTGTAGCAGGAATGCGATCATAAAATTGCACGAGGATCAAAGAGCTTTGTGCTTGGATGCTTTAATTCACCTCAGCGCAATAAACTCCCAGTGGAGTCCGAATCAAAGCGCAATCAACAAAATCAATGCTGTAATTCACTGTGAGGAGGTCAAATAGACAGAATCCGCCTTCTGCCTTTCTTTACACCCCTCCAGATGCATAGATGCTTTATTGATCCAGTAGGAAATGCAGCTAAGCAACCTTCTTCTGATAAGACCTGTAGGAGCTTTACCTGATTTAACCGTTAGCAAACAGCTTGAACAACAAGGAACTTTTAGGGCCTTTTTACTCCTGATTTGTTTTGTCTGGATCCGAACCAAAATGTCAGGTTGAATAACAACTAAAACCCTGTCTGGCGTAAGAACTTGGTCCGAAACTGAATCATGTTTGTTTTGTTTCCCATCTTGAAAGATTATTTGAATGATTCAGACCAATCGCTGGAAGATACCAGCTATCATCAGAACCAGAAAAAAGGAAAATGATCCACAGTAGCACGTGAGAAGTCCACGAAAAACTCAAACTACAACGCCAGTAGACGAAGATGCACAATGGCATTTGATAAACCAATGAAAAGGACGACAAGATGTGATATGGAAAGTTCTTTAGTGCACTCGTGTAACTGCAAAACTTGAAAACTTTAACTTGATTAAATGCTTACAGTTGAGCTTAAACATGAAACTTGACTCGAAGCTTGGTCTAGGCTTTCAGGTGAGAAAATTGCCTTAAATTTGAGGTACTAATGTTTGGGAACCTTCCAGTGACCTAAAGGTTTCTTCAACCCTTTGATTGCATTTCTGATGCACAAAGATGTGTTGAACCGACGCTTCATGAAGCAACAATTTGAAAGACTGGCAAGAATAATGAAATTTTAAGAAAGAAATTCTCATTGCGGGTTGCTGTCTCCAGTTCCTGCTTGCTATCCTTCTCTGCATGAACAGTTAGGCGTGAATGTTGTCTTCAGCTGTCACTGAGTTTCTTATGTAGCTCCATGTTGTTGAATCGAAACACAAAACAAGCAAAAGAACATGCTAGCATTCTCCACCACACCAACCCAAAAAGCAGTTTACTACCCCCTCAGCAAGGACTCTGGGGGTAGAAGAACCTGTCTAGTACTTCATTTGGACCAGTTAAGGCAACTTAGTTAGTTTTAGTGGAATTTGAGGGCATCAGTTAAACATTTTTTAAACTTTTGTCATCGTGATAACAAGAAACAGTAATGAAACAATGATGTTGGGTTTGATTCAGGAATCAAACAGCTTCAGTCTTTGTTGGTAAAGTCCAGTGTTTTGTCGGCCGATCCATCCACCCTGACCTCCTCCTTATGGTGTCTTTAGTTATGGCAGCTGCTAAGGGTTCCTCTCACTGGATCAAATAGTATTGGATCATAGTAAAATCTAATGTTTTATCTTGTTAGCATGTCCACATAATGTTATTCTAATTTTTCAACTTGCCTTTGTGTAGCATTGAGTAGTTTTATAGTATTTGTGAAGAGTCTAAAGTGAGCTGGTGTTCTCAACCTGCAGCAGATAAGCAAATATTCTCACGGAAAACATTTCTAAATGTGCAACTGTGATACACAAAGATTCTTTTTAGGGGTTTAAAAACAGAGTCTAGAGTTAAATTACAAGGTTTTGTTGGCCCATCCATCCACCCTGACCTCCTACTTATAGTGACTTTAGTTATGGTGACCACTAAGAGTTGCTCTCCCAAATAAAAAAAACATAATATTGGGTCATATTAAAGACACTCTTTAGTGAAAATCAAATGTTTAACCTTGTTTGCATGTCAACGTAATGCTACTCTAATTTTACAACTTGCCTTTGTGTACTGTCAAGTAGTTTTCTAGTGTTTGAGAAGAGTCTAAAGTGAGCTGGTGTTCTTGAGCTGCAGCGGGAAAGTGAATCTTCTCACGGAAAACATTTCTAAATATTTAACTGTGATGCACAAAGATTATTTTTAGGGGTTTAATCAATGCCTGGAAACATATTTCAGTGTTAGGTCTCAAAGTTTTGTCGACCCATCCATCCACCCTGACCTCCTCCCTATAGCAGCTTTAATTACTACGGCCAGTAGAGGGTGCTGTCAGAACAAAACACAGCATTGAGTCGTAACAGATCGCTTTCACAAACCACACGCTTCCATAGGGTCGGTCTCAAAGTTCACAGTGAGTATTCTGGGCTTCAGATAGCCGGCAGCTGTCTGAGGACTGACTGGGACGTGTTTTGTGAATGAGGGAGTTGGATCAGGAAGGACGACACTTCGTGGTCATCTCATGATGGAAATTTGTCCCAGCAGACGAGCACATTTCGTCCGAGGCTGCTAAAATTGGATCTCTGGATCACATCATCAGTCAAAAGGCACTTGAAGGTCTTGGCATGTGTTGTTACCTGGTAAAAACCTTTAAAATCAACACATCTGACCTCTAGATTTAGTCAAGTTGTTTTATCTGGAACTATTTTCAGCAAAGATTAAATAAGTAGCAAAAGAATGTCCTGGAAACACAGATAAAGTTCCTCCATTTTTCAGTCTGAGCCCCATAAAGAGCATTTATCTGTGTTTGCTGAGCCTAAAGTTTATTCTTTGTCTTGGAAACAGCACTTGGCAGGTAGAAAAACACGCTGATAAGGTCTATTTTATAGTCATACAATCACAATGTCCATAACGGCTACTGAATGGACGTGGTGTTTATGTTGTTTTGTTTCCAAGCTTTCACAAAGACCATAAATTAACCTCCATGTCCGACGGCTCTGGAGGAAATATGAGCTCAGAGACGTTTACGGTACGAAGAGGCTCCACTTTGTTTTTAAGGTTCTTTGTTTGTCAATAGAAAACTCTCCTCGTATTTCACGTCTTGCTATGGAGAAACGTCCTGCGTGCTCAGATAGGATGTCCCATCCAGTATTAATAGGCTCCCATAGGAGGTGTGGTGTGAATGCAGAGAAACAGGCATCGATGCAGCGTCTGACCTCGGACTGAAAACTTCTCCTTGCTTTTGTTATGTGCTGTACAGGTCCGTGCATATGTGTTAAAAATGATACGCAGCATGTAATGTCTTAGAAAAGTGGTTTAAAGCTGATTATATAAGGAAATGGATTCATTTCCTGTTTGAAAGACTGAAGAAAACCAGCAAATAGTCAAATTCTTTTGGCATTTTTGCTTCAAAAATGATCTAATTTATCTTTAAATCAAACAGTTTTTCATACAGTTTATTCTTTTTTTCTGTAATTGCTTTTCACAGTATTCAGATTCTTTGACTGTTACTAAAAGATATGTTTTGTTGTTGGTGGTGGAGTCTTGCACCAGATTAAAATTGGTTTCATACAATTGCAGGATTCAAAGAGCTGCAGCCTGTAATGTCTCGGATAAGCGGTATAAAACTGATTATTTAAGGAAACAGATTCAATTCATGTCATTGAAATACTAAAGAAAGCCAGCAAATAGTCAAAATTTTTAGAGTTTTTGCTGTAAAAATCGAGATTACCTTTAACTCAAACAGTTTTTCATACAATTTATTCTTTTTTCTATAATAACTATCCACAGTATTCAGATTCTTGAACTGTGTTTCTGAATAGTATGTCTTGTTAGCGATGGAGTCTTTACCTGGATTAAGTTCACATGAGTGCAGGATTCAAAAAGCATGCAGCCTGTAATGTGTTAGAAAGGTGGTATAAAACTGATTATTTAAGGAAACAGATTAAATTCCTGTTTGAAAGACTAAAGAAACCCAGCAAATAGTCACAATTCTGGCATTTTTGCATAAAAAATTACCCAAATTATCAAAATTATCAAGCTTATTCATTCTGTTTATCATTATTTTCTGTAGCAGCTATCCACAGTACAAGGGGGTCTTCGACTTACGTTGGAATTCCGTTCCTGCGGCGCGATGTGATGCGAGTTTGACGACCGAATATTCACATATTTGGGTCCAGCCCGAGTTGTAATGTTATTTTCTATCTACTGAGCCTGTGCCATTTGGAGGGAAGTGAAATACAGTATATCTTGTCACTGGAAGTAGTTTGCACTGTTCAAACATAAAAACGTTACCTTTCTACGGGTATTTGTTTCAAAAGCTTTATGTTGTGAAAAACTGAGATTTGGAAATTTGTGTTTCTTGTGCCTTAACTTGTCATTTTGTGAAGATGTTATTTTTGTATTTGTATTTATATTTTTTATTTTATTATTTGGAAATACCAGTTACTCAGTACTTGAGTAGTCTTTTCACCAAATACTTTTTTACTCTTACTTGAGGGATTTTTTTGGATGACTACTTTTTACTTCTACTTTGAGGTAACGTTACTCTTACTTAAGTACAATTTTTGGCTACTCTACCCACCTCTGACAACCGGCGAATGTAAACAAAGCCGTCTTCTTCGTATAGCGCCATGTGACGATGCGTTCGTCCACTCGCCAACTAGTTTCCGCGCAAAATTTGTTTTATTGGAAAGATGTTTCATTGGAATTTGTCTTATTGGAATGATAGAACAACATTTTCTTCATAAATCTATGGGAGATGGTGACGTAACCATGAAACACTGTAGGTCGAGGACGTCTCAAACCTGGTGTACTCAGATTCTCTGACTGTGTTTCTAAATAGTATGTTTGTTGTCAGTGGTGGAGTCTTCTACAAGATAAAAATATGTACATATAAGTGCAGGATTCAAAGAGCAGCCTGTAATGTCTTAGAAAGGTGTCGAAGCTGATTATTTTCTCATTTGATCGATGCCATTTACAATCTATAAGTTGCTTCTTTCATCTGAATAGTCCACAGCAACAAAAAATATTTAATTTACTGTCATTGGAGCAAAAAAAAAAATTTTTTTAGGCATTTTTGCTTTAAAACTGGCTTGAGTTGTTAAGATTTTCTCAAAATCAAACCTTGTTTTTGATCTTATTCACATTATTTTCTATCATAGGTATTTACAGTATTTAAATTCTGTCCTTCAGCCAGGTTCTGGGCCTTTTTTCTTTGCTCCTGTCATATTTTTATCCACTGTGGGTTCATTTTTTACTGCAGTATAAAGCCCTGCTCCTCTATGGAAACAGAGCAAACATGACACTTAGAAATGTCTTCTGTGCAGTTAGAATGACATAAATCATGCAAAAATTTGAATAATTATTGTACAAATATTGAAAAAGCATAGAATCTGCATGTACAACATATGTTCGGGTGCCTATAGCTGTCACCAATACTGAAACAGGTGGCTCTACATACTATGTGTAAGATATTTTACTACTTACATTTCATTTTAAATGTATTTCTATATATGTCTGCATTCACACTGCCTGCAGTTCAACCAAAAGGGCTCTGATTTGGTAATGTGGCTGTTTTTGTTTTTACAGGATCTTTATGCTTTGTTTTTTTTTTTTGTGAAATTTTAAAATGAGGCATGTAGACTAGAGTGATTTTGATGAAATATGACAATTTTATGCTCAAATTTGGTTATTTTTCCCCATGGAGCTGCACATTTTGCATGATTAGGACTGCTGGAAAGTTGGAAATCCAAGGATTCTTTCTGTTTTTTTGCAGTTCTGGTTGACAAATGGTGTAATTTTGGTCGTTTTTAAAATAAAAGACAGCATTCCCTTCCAACCTGCCAGCTTGTTTTGCGTTTTAGACATTTAATTGGAGGGTTTTTTGTTAGTTGTAGAGTTTTTCACTGGATTTAAGTTTATGTTACACATAAACTGCAGTTCAGAAGTTTGGGATCACTTAGAAATGTCCTTATTTTTGAAAGAAAAGCTTTTTTTTTAAATGAAGATGACATTAAATGAATGATAAATCCAGTCTAGACATTGTTAATGTGGTAAATGACTGTTCTAGCTGGAAACAGCTGATTTTTAATGGAATATCTACATAGAGGTACAGAGGAACATTTCCAGCAACCATCACTCCTGTGTTCTAATGCTACATTGTGTTAGCTAATGGTGTTGAAAGGCTCATTGATGATTAGAAAACCCTTGAGCAGTTATGTTAGCACATGGATAAAAGTGTGAGTTTTCATGGAAAACATGAAATAGTCTGGAAGACCCCAAACTTTTGAACGGTAGTGTATTTAGGACTCAGAAAATCATGCAGCAGTGTAGTTTTAACTTCTCCATCCTTGTTAAAGCTGGACTTTGTTTTCCACGGCTCAGTCTGACTGCAGCGGTCGCTCATGCAGCGTTTCTGGACAAAAACGGAACCCGATCCGGCGCTTTAGTTGAACTTGAGCCCCTCTGTTGCATAAGATTACACATCAAACAAGGCGAAATGTCCGCTGCAGACCTGCGACTGCGTTATCTGCTCGGACACCTGATCCGCTTCAGAGGCTGGAGGACCGGCGGGGAGAAAGATGATCGTCATTAATGAGAAGGTCGAGAGGCTGCCAGAAAACACGACGCGAGGGACCAGTAATTACTGCAGCCGTCCTTAAGCAGCAGCCGAGTTCCGCTCCGGCCAAGAAGCTCCTAAGTCCTGGAGCGTCCTGAGAGCTTTCCTGTGCAGACATCGGGTCCCGAAGGTCCCACAGACTCTGTCTTCAGAGGGGTTTGATTAAATCCTCTGTAAGGCAGCTGCAGTCAGGGGAAATGAAAGGACAGAACAGACTCCTGCAGTCAGGTGTCAGCAGACGAAACTCTGCAAACCTGACAGCAGAAGCCTGTTTCTGGTTACGTTTCTGGAGGTTTAAACTGAGCTCCACTCAATTATTCATCACCTGAACCAACAGATAAAGGCCAGCAAACATGTCAGCGATTCACATGACGGCGAGGCGAGGATGCTGCACGGAGAAAAGCAGCAGATGGTGATGCTCAGAGTTCAGAATCCAGACGAGGAGCAGAAATCACAAAGACACGGTGGCAAACGGAGGAAGACTTAGGAGGTGAAGCGTTAAAAAACACTTGAGGTCAGAACACTTATGAAACAGCTGGACGTGAGACAGACCAGACCTGCTTCCTGAAATAACTTTTATAATGAGACCGTTCCTCGCTCCGACATCTGAGGGCATTTATGAGCTGATTGCACAAGAAATCATCTTTTTACAAGACACTACTAGAGAGTTTTGTTTGGCTGCTGGCAGCTTTACCTTCACATCCAGCTCCAGGAGTCGGTTACAGCCGATGCTCTGCTCGGCTTTTCCCCCACAGAGTCCCTGCTGGACGAGGAGGAGGAGGAGGAGGAGGAAGAGGAGGAGGAGAAGTGGAGTCCAGGCAGCCGGTTCATCACTGCAGCGACTGATCGGAGGGAGAGGAGAGAAATGAAGCCGAGGCGAGAGGAAACGAAGGGGAGGGAAACAGACGAGGAGAGAAAACACCTCCCCGAGTCTGACAGCGAGTGAAAATTCACATCTTTCTTGCAGCCCGAAGTTGGAAAAGTGACAAAATAAATACAGTAAAAGCTGCCAGACGAGACACCAAATACATTCTCTGCAGAGGATTTAGGAATTTACACGTTATTATTCACTATGATAAAGAAAATGTGATGTTTTAAACTTATCAGCTGAACATCCAGTGTTTAACATGTCCATGTGGTGTTTACATGATAAAGACACAAGATCATGATTGAACGTTTAAACCTTAAAGCTGTGGCAAACCCACAAAAGAAACATATTCAGACTTTTAGGCTTCTTATGTAAAAAACCTAAATCAGAGTCAATAATTTGTTGTTTTAAGCAATTAATTTGGGCAAATTTTAAAATGAAGACGCTTAGATTTGGCTTATTTTCTTGTGGAAGATGCACTTTAAGGACTCTAGAAAAGTAGATTTTTTGGGGGGGTTTCACAATTTCTGGTTGTGAAAAATAGTGTATTTTTGTTGCTATTAGTCCTGCACTGGATTAAAATTGATGTCAGAAAAACTTGCGTCATGTAAACCAGATTGAGTTTAATTTTTTAGTAACCAAATTGACTGAGAAAATGCAATTGTTTTAGTAATGATAAGCTCTAATTATGGAAAAAATCCACTTTATTTACCCTGCTAACATGTCCTCATACAGTAGGTCCTTGGTTTTCGATGTCCTCAACCTACAGCATTTCGTTGTTTCAGCGTTACTGGTTAAAGGTGGGTCTTGGTTTACAGCGTTTCGTCGGAACTGGTTACATGGAACTAGATGGTGAGCGGATGAATACGTCGTCACGTGTCACTATAAGACGGCTTTGTTTAAATTCTCTGGTTGTACGCCACCTTGGATTGTGCTACATTCGCTAACTTTTTGTCCTTCATTATGGCTCCCAAGTGTGATCCTGTAGATCAATTTGTAAAAACAGTGCACCATATTCTGTTATCTTCTTGTAAAATGACTCATACATGCATGAAAGTCGGTATTCGTGACTTTTCCGAAGAACTGATCGATATCCTGATGCACGTAATGGCTTTGTTTACATTTTCGCCAGAGTTCCGACCTATGGCCAAAATCGACTTATGTCAGGCTGTAGGAACAGAACTGTGATGTAAGTCGAGGACCCCCTGTAATGTTTTTAATGCTAGAAGATCAATCATAACTCAACATGTTGTTGGTTTGCTGCTTAAAGCTGCAGCAAACCGAACAGAAACAGATTCAGACTTTTAGGGTTCTTATGTAACAAACCTGAAGTAGAGTCTTTAATTTGTTGGTTTTTTTCACAGAATCTGGGTTGGTTTATGCATTTAATTTGGGCAAATATTCTATTTTTTCAATAAAGACGCTTAGATTTGGTTTATTTTCTCATGGGAGCTGCACATCATTAGTTCAAGGACTCTTGAAAAGCAGATTTTTTTGGTTTTTTGCAATTTCTGGTTGTGATAAATGGTGGTGTGTTTTTGGCATTATTTAAAAAATATCTAACATGCCATTCAACCCACAAGTCTGTTTCAGTGTTCAGAGGGTTTTAAGAAGGTTTTTTGTTGCTTTTAGTTCTGCGCTGGATTAAAACTGATCTCAGAAAATCATGCATCATATAAACTAGAGTGATGTTAACTTTTTATTAATCAAATTGTTTGTGATTTTTTTAATATAGTTATAAGCTGTCATAATGGAAAAATACACTTTTTTATTTTTTTCCCTCGTTAACATGTCCATATAATGTTTTTTATGCTAGAAGATCAATCATAACTCAACATTTCCACCTTAAAGCTGCAGCGAACCGACAACAGAAACAGATTCAGACCTTTAGGGTTCTTATGTAACAAACTGAAAGTAGAGATTCCATGATACGTTGTTCTATACTGAATCTGGATAGTTTTAAGCAATTAATTTGGGCAAATTTTCTAAATGAGACCCGTGGAATAAAGTGATTTTGATTAAATATCGTTATTTTACCCTCAGATTTAGTTTATTTTCTCATGGGAGCTGCACATCATTAGTTCAAGGACTCTTGAAAAGTTGATTTCTTTTGGTTTTCACAATTTCTGGTTGTGATAAATGGTGTGTTTTTGGCACTACTTAAATATCTTTTGGTTTCAGGGTTCAGAGTGTAATAGGTAGGTTTTTGTCAGTAGAAATCTGGTACTGAATTAAAATTCACATGCATGCATGCGTTTTAACCTTTTATTAATCAAACTGATTGTGAAAATGCTAATTTTTTTATAGTTATAAGCTGTCATAATGGTAAAAATCCACCCATTCCCACTCACATGTCCATAGGATGTTTTTTATGCTCAAAGATCAATCATAGTTTAATGTTACCACTGTGAAGCTGCAGTGAATCAACAACAATCTCAAAAATGACAAAAGTTCCATAAATATCAAACCAAAGGAACCAACCATAATGATACAGACTCACAGCTGAGGTTTTATCTACTAACCTGTTCAGCTGTACATTAATAAACCCACTGATTGAAACTGTTTGCATCATTTTGTGACAGGAACCGACATGTATTCAGTTGGTGAAGCAGAAAATGCATAAATATGTGTTTATGTTTGGTCAGTTTTACATGGTAAAGGTCACAACAGTAGCTACTACAAATACCACTGGGAGGCAGAACTGATGTTCTAATTCATTTCAGCTTGTGCCGAGCAGAAGGCATTAAGTGTCACGGAAGTCTTTGTCATGGTGCCTCTTTACTGGCTAAACCCCCAGAATGCTTTCTGCTTGCCAACAGGGACTCATCTCTTCTAGTCGCAGCAGTACTAAACAGTATAGCTCTACTAAACAGTATACTATGATACTACACCTAATACTACAGTACCTGAAATGTGTATTATCATGTTAGTTCAACTGTCATGAAAGAAGAAAATGTAAGTTCAGAATTAGCCAGCCTGCTTTTTGGCTCTGATATTGATGGACACATGTGAAAGTAGCTAAATAATCCATGCAGAGCCATTAATAAAATAAAAACATGTTTTTCTGGTGTAATAGAAATAAATTAAAATGTTGGGAGAAATCTAAGTTTTACATTAGGACTGATTTTCAGAGGGTCAAAGCAGCGTCTGAGAGTCAGAGAGAGAAGGAAAATCTAATTCTACCAAAATGAGCTGGTATTAGACATAAATAAAACATGGTGTTTTTGATGTAATTGGGTCGCGGCTGTGTGTGGGTTAGTCTGTAATGACGCCCAGCAGCAACAGCAGCTTTCTAATTTCCTGTATTTATTCCTGACAGCAGCTGAAACTAACACAATTACAGGCGAGGAGACATGGGGAGCCAACTTGTTGTTTTCTGCAAGACAAATGTGTCCTTAATTTAGCTAAACCCTCTGAGAAAACACGTCTCACGGCCGCAAATTGTTGACGATAGCAAAGCTCCAAAGCAAACAGACACTAAACGAGCAGATCTGGCAAACCAATTCATCTGCAGTCTGCTGACGAACCATTGGCGAACCTCAACCCTACGTGAGCTGGTTTTGACCCAACATGGCCGCCGTCGCCCTGCAGCTGCATGTCGTTGCGTGTTTTACCTCCAACCTTGATCTGCAGCAGGAGATCAGCAGAGCATAAAATGAACTTGCTGATGAAGATACGGTTCATTATCGATCAGACCGGCTGTACTAATGATGCAGAGGGAATAAATTTCTGCTCTGTGATGCCGCTGAATGTCAAGTTTTCCTTTTATGGACAGGAATCAACCCAGAGAACCCAGAGCTTATCTTAGCTGAGGCAGAATTTAATGTACTATTGACAGCTGAGTTCCTCTCCAAAATCTACTCAACATGACAGATTTGCATGTTTTAGCAGGATAGAGAATATACAGTGTTTAACAGATGTGAGTACAGCCCTGTGCAATATCACTTAAATGTCAAATAATGAAAAATTCCATCACCGCTCAATAATTCCAGTACTTCTGACTTCAGCAATCAAAAATCTAAATGCTTCAGAAAGACTTAATTGAGAATTCAGACCCTAAGTAGAAACAGAACGCAGCAAAACTGAGTCCAGCTGTGATTTCTAGTCAGTCTGTGTGAACATGGTTCTAAAATGACCTTCAAACAGCTGAACTTTCCCTGTTTTGAACCTATGGACTGTGACTATCTACACTACCGTTCGAAAGTTTGGGGTCACTTAGAAATGTCCTTATTTCTGAAAGAAAAGCTTTTTTTTTCAATGAAGACAACATTAAATGACTCAGAAATACAGTCTAGACATTGTTAATGTGGTAAATGACTATTCTAGCTGGAAACGGCTGATTTTTAATGGAATATCTACATAGAGGTACAGAGGAACATTTCCAGCAACCATCACTCCTGTGTTCTAATGCTACATTGTGTTGGCTAATGGTGTTGAAAGGCTCATTGATGATTAGAAAACCCTTGTGCAGTTATGTTAGCACATGAATAAAAATATGACTTTTCGTGGAAAACATGAATTGTCTGGGTGATTCCAAACTTTTGAATGGTATTGTATGTCTACATCATGGCTTGATATGCCATACTATTTAAAGAATAATTACAAAATCTGATTGTGAGACTTCACAACAATGGAAAAGGATCCAGGAAAATGCATTAAAAATCAGCGAAACACAGTCGCAGCAGTAATCAGTAGGTATAGAAGGAGCCATAGTACCACTAATCGGGACTCCACGGACAGTGAACTATTTTCATAATCTAGCATTGGGGTTATCAATGGAAATCAGAGTTTCTGTGAAGCTCAGACACTTCAGAACATCAATCTCTATGGATGGACGACAAGAAGAAACTCTTGCTTGTTCTTCAGCTAAAAACTGCTACTTGAAACTTTATGAAAGACCATGAAAAGAAGCCCTGATGAACATTAGGAGAACATTCATCGGTTAGATGTCGATAAATTTGTTGGGCTCAGATGGAGTCCAGCATGTTTGGTGTGAACTTAAGCAAGACTACCACAGTGAGTGCATAGTCCTGACAGTGAAGCATCGAGGTGGGAGTGTGGCGACATGGAGCTGTATGAGTACAAATGGTGTCATGGAGATGATATTTATAGATTCACGGATGTACAGATGTTGTAGACATACCAAAATGCAAAACTAGCACAGAATGACCATAAAAAGATGAAAAATGAAGACAAAGAGACACAAAATGACAACTTATAGGGGCTTTCGACCAAAGAGCACCAGGTGCTAGGTTGGTTCAAAGTTGAGAGCCAGTGCTTTTTTGGTTCAAATCTCGTGCCGCCCCAGAACGGGTTTGTGTTTCCATTCGGAAGGAGCAAAGTTGGAGCTGCATCATTGCGCCACCACAAAACGTGTGTACGTACTGCCTACGTAGCCGTTCAACAGCGTTCGCGCCGTACGGAAACCCACACAACAACAAAATAAATTTGGTGTGAACCTGACCGGGACTATCACAGTGAATGCATAATCCTGACAGTGAAGCACGGAGGTGGGAGTGTGATGATATGGAGCTGCATGAGTGGAAAGTGAGTGTTGGGGAGATGATATTTATAGATTCAACATGAATGTCTGTAGATTAACCAAAATACTGTCTGACCAGATGACTCCCAGTCTGCAGAAACTTCAAGAAGAAAGTTTCTAAAGAAGAAAAAACTATGACACGGACAAGTATGTGGCCTGACTTGAATCCAACTTTTAGATGCAAGAAAGGTAGCGCTAACCAACCCCTCCAGTAGAGGATCAAATCTGTCCTCAAAAATAAAGATGGACATAAGAAGTACTCTTCACTCATTTGTGCAAGCAAGGAGTCACTAAGTGTTCCAGAAGTCTTTGTCATGGTGCCCCTTTACTGGCTAAACCCCATAATGCTCTGTGCTTGGCAACATGGAATGCCTACTAAAAATAAATGTGGACTTAAGAAATATTGAAAAAATTTAACAGCAGAACTAATGTTCTGTAATATCAGCGTGACTTCACTCATGTGCAGTGGCCAGGAGTCATTAAGTGTCACGGAAGTCTTTGTCATGGTGCCCCTTTATTGGCCACCCCCATTTTTTCAATATTTCTTATGTCCATCTTTATTTTTATTCATAGTACTGCAGCGACCAGAGGAGGTGAATCGTTCTATGTTGCCAAGCACCGAGCATTATGGGGTTTAGCCAGTAAAGGGGCACCATGACAAAGACTTCCATGACACTTAATGATTCCTTGCTTGCGCAAATTAGTAAAGTGTACCTCTTATGTCCATCTTTATTTTTGCTGACAGATTTGATCCTCTACTGGAGGGGTTGTTTTATTCTCATTTTCTTGTATCCAAAAATTGTTCTATTGGATTCAAATCAGGCCACATACTTGTCAAGGTTGTAGCTTTTTCTTCTTTAGAAACTTTCTTGTTCGAGTTTCTACAGATGGAGAGCCATCTTGCCAATCAGAATGTTGCTTTATCCACAGACATTCATGGTGCATCTATAAATATCATCTCCCCAACACCTTTTCCACTCATGCAGTTCCATATCATCACACTCCCATCGCCGTGCTTCACTGTCAGGACTATGTGTTCAATGGTCAGGTTCAAGGCAAATTTTTCTCTGCATCATCTGACCAAATAATAAGATCCCAACATTCATGCTCTGTGCTTGGCAACACGGGGTGACCACCAACAGCAAAGACGGATATATGAATTATTGAAAAAAAATTACATAATAACATTAGAATTTCAGGAGTCAAAGGTGTTCTGATGTATTGTGGAGACTTTATTTTTAATATAGCAAGTCTAAGCTCTTAGTTTTTTATTTTAATTAAGAACAAACATCCTACTGTTCAACCTAGAAGAAATGTAATTACTGTGAGGTGACACAATTTTGAATCATTTGAGATTTAGGTGATATTGCACCTTCTTCTGTATGTATAACTCAGGGGACTAATTTCACGCCTGCAGAATCTATCGGCAGATTTATAGTCGGTCTTCAAACATCTACAGCTGGAAAACAAAGGCAGCTGTGGGAGGACCACTGGAGATGCTGCAGTGAGATAAAGTGATGCTTCGGTCTGGACGGCTGCCAGAACCTCAGCTTCCCAAACTGTCGCTCGGTGCAGCTTCCAGCCAATCAGAGGCTTAGCAGAAGAAACATGAGAGGCTCTGACAAACATATTATCTCACTGGAACACACACTTCAGTCTCTGCAGAACAATCCTGCAGAAAATCTTTACCTCCGTCTCATCCTTCACACTTTAATATACTTTAATGCAGGGATGTCAAACTCATCTTAGTTCAGGTTCCACATTCAGTCCAATTCGATCTCAAGTGGACCGGACCAGTAAAATCACAGCACAATAACATAAAATTAACAACAACCCCTAATTTTCCCTTTGTTTTAATGCAAAAAAGCACAGTTGGAAAATATTCCCATTTAAGGAATTATCTTTTTACAAAGCATTATCAACAAATGGAAGTTTAAGAAAAATATATTTAATTTCAATCACATTATGCCTCAGTTTGTCATTTTTACATTATAACTGCCAGAATATAGAGTGTCTACAAAGGAACACAATATTTAACCATCTGGAACTGAACAATATAGGATTTTACTTTTAAAAAGACAACAAAACTAAATATGTCCTCTGGATGGCCGCTTTTTGCCCGCGGGCCGCATGTTTGACACCCCTTCCCTATAGCATTAAAATAAGCAGCATGGTTGGTGTAGTTAGCTAGCAGGCAGTAATCAGTAACTTCATGTCCAGGATTGACTCATTTCTGTTATTTCTTCACGTCATACCAAAGCAGTGACTCTATCTGGCCCCGACCTTCTGTTATTTATTTAATCAAGACCTGCATTTGACATTTTTGCAGTAAAGCCAACAAGCATCTACTGAGAGCTTCATTATTTAAGGTCTAACCAAGCACACCGACAACACAATCAGGCACTGCAATGTCATTAATAACGATGCAAAACAAGAAAACGCAGGCTTGTGGGTCAAACTAGAGGCCTTTTAGCAAAATATTTAACCTCCTGTAAAACGTAAGCTGGATTATTTTTTTTGCACAAATGTACAGAGAAGTTTTGTGTAAATCCCCAAAACATGACTTCATAACATCCAACACTGTTTATTCTCTAGTCTCAGAGCAACACAGGAACCTTTTCTACCAAAGAAAAGGGAGTGTTGCTGAAACTCCACCCGTCTTTGTGCTAAAAATACAGTCTGACGTCAGTTTTATAAATCAGATTTATACTTTAATTAACCCTCTGAACCCCAAACTGTTCGAAAGCCATTTATGTTCTGAAATACTGCAGAAAGTAGAGCATTTATAACAGCCATAAAGCATAAAAACAGAAGGAATGGTTTGATTTTTAGCTTTTCTGAGGGCTCTAAATATCTCGAGGAGCCTCAGTTCTGTCCGGAAAACACAAAAATAGAAGAGTACTGAGTTAAAAGCAGCAGTACAGATATTAAAAAGGATATTTAGTAGAATTTTAAAGAACGATTGGAAAGAAATAGAGCAGTTAAGGAAAAAACGAGTTGAGCTTTAGTTTGTTCTGCTTATTTCATCCTGCAGGGGCACAGTGAGAGAAAGTAATTTTCCAAATTAGTAAAAATAGCCGACATCTGCAGCGTTACACAATCAAATGAACGTGTCTAATAAGGGAAAACATTAAAAGATGGGCTAAAGACATGTAAACAACAGCAAAAAGACTCAAAAATACAACAAAAAACATTCAAATGACAACAATAAATCTTGAAATTACTGAAAAGACACACAAACTACCAAAAGAAGCTCAGAAGCACTGAAAAGACACAAAAACAACAACAAAGAGACTCAAAATACTAAAACAAACATGCAAACGTCAACAAGACTTGAAATTACCGAAAAACACGCAACCTTGTTGGTTGTGGTTTATTTCAGTAATTTTAAGACACTCACGATTACTGAAAAGACACATAAACAACAACAAGTCTTGAAATTACTAAGAAGACATTCAAACAACAGCAAAAAGACTCGGTAATTTGTGCATCTTTTCAGTAAATTCAACAACAAAGAGACTCAAAATACTAAAACAAACATGGAAATGACAACAAGAAGATTCGAAATTATCGAAAAAACATGCAGTCAACAATAAACACACTCGAAATTGCTGAAAAGACACGTAAACAACAACAAAGAAGCTAAAAAAGAAAAACATACAAATGATATAATTTGAAAATACTTCATAGAGACAGAAACAGCACCAAAAAGACTCCAAAACACTAAAAAAACAAGATGTAAATAACAATAAGACTCACAGAAGTATGTATGAATGACAAGACTCAAAATGTGTAAAAAGACACATAAACAAGTCTTAAAATTGCATGCAAACAACAGCAAAAAGACTCAAAAATACAAAAAAACATGCAAATGTGAAGAACAAATCTTGAAATTACTGAAAAACCAACAATAAAGACACTCAAAATGCCTGAAATGACACATAAATGACAAGAAAGAAGCTTGAAAATACAAAAAAATACAAGATGCAAATGACAAGACTCAAAAATACTGAAAAGAAGTACGTATGACAAGACTCAAAATGTCTAAAAAGACACATAAACAAGTCTTAAAATTACATGCAAATAACAGCAGAAAGACTCAAAAATACAAAAAAATTTGCAAATGACAACAACAAATCTTGAAATCACTGAAAAACCAACAATAGCGACGCTCAAAATGTCTGAAGACACGTAAATGACAAGAAAGAGGCTTGAAAATACAAAAAAATACAAGATGCAAATGATAAGAAGACTCAAAAATATTGAGAAGTACGTACAAACTACAACAAGAAGACTTGAAATGTCTAGAAAGAGACTTGAAAATACCGAAAAATGCAAATGACAACAGTAAAACAAAGAAAAGAAAGGGAAGGTCACCAAAAATCACAGTAAAAACTATTAGACTATATAACTTTAAAGACGTAAGACATAAAAAGTCACCATAAACCAGAGCCGAAACCTCAAAAAGTGTCTTTTTATTGGTAGAAAGCAGGATTTGTTCCTGTAAAATGAACCAAAGTTAGTGTTAATTCGCTCACATTTTCCTCTAAAATCAACTTCAGTCCTGTAAGAGAAACTAAAACATTCCTCTTCTGCTGGTTAAATGAATCGTATCAGAGGAAAGTTCTCTATGATCTCAGTTTTTATTGGAAGACTTCCCTGACATGAAGAACTGGTTCCACCTGGAGTGAATCTGAGTTCTGTCAGAAGAAGCAGATAAACCTGCGATAAAGACGATTACTGTGGAAATACAGCGACGTAGAAAACACTGTCAGAGCTCAGAAACCCGAAATTATCAGTTTAAAGTGGAGCTGACGCAGAAAAAAACTGTTTTCAAATCATTTTGTCATCCTGCACTCCATAAAATACCATTATGAGTTACATTTAGCTTTTTGTAAACTCTTCAAACTCATTTTCAGAAGTTTTTCCATCCAGAAAATCAACTAAACTGTAGAAACTTAATGTGTATAATACATAAAATTGTGTGTTTTAACTTAAATATTAAACTTATCAGGTCAGTTTGTAGCGTGAATCTTATTTCTCTACTGGAAAGCTCTTTAAATCTGTGTCTTCTGTTTTAAATGTCAACTCAATTTTAATTCTAAAGCCCATTTAAAACAACAGGAGTGATGTACAATTATAAACAGCAACAAATAAAACATAAAAGCAATGAATAAACACACAAATCTGATCAAAAACACAATAGCATGAGGACAAATGTGATATATTAATAACAGTGACTTGTTATTTTATGTATTTTTATTGTTTACTTGCTTCTACTTGTAAATTTAACTGTTAATTCAACCTTTTTCATTCATATTTACACATTAATTTTACTCTTTCCACTGTTTTCTTTCCACCGTTTGTTGTTTTTTTAAATTTTTATCAGTGAGATTACATAAAAACTATCAAGAAAGCTTCCATGAAACCAAGTGGAGCATTGCTGAAAGAAGAACCCATGAACTTTTTAATCCAGATCTGAAGCCTTTTTTGTTAAAACTGCGCTACATTTCATTGACTTTGGTGTAGAATGTGTTCTGTAAGTGACCTTCCAGCTGCTACTGTTATGTAATCGCAGCGTCCAATCCTTTCCTCCGGCAAAAAAACTCATTTCTGACTTCTTTTGTCAAGATTTAAGATTCAGAATAGTTGGAAAATGGAGAATTATGTTTAGATTTAGGCATCTAAAGCAACGTAAAATCCCAAAAAATATATAAAAGATTCATATAAAATAACATTAAAATACATATAGGTCATGAATAAATACAAGCATGTGTTCAACAAGCAGTCAAATTTACATTGTAATGGGAATAAAGGAGTTTTTGCTGAAGATCAGTGTTGATGAAATGTTTTTACTGTGAAGGTTGGTTTGTTTTTCTTCATGAGGAAGTCATATGAGGACTAAATGATTCAAGGAGTGACTGGTACTTTAATTTCTATCTTTATTTCTGTCTTTTTATGATCATTTTTCACGTCTCATCGACTCGTTTTTCGTAGAATCATCTTGTCATGGTTTAGTTTGACTTGTTTCCTGTAGATCTGCTCACAGGTTTATGATCAGACTTTGTTAAAATGCTGAACTTGGATGTTTGAGCTGCAGTCATGCTGCTCTCTGCTGGACGAAACATGGAAACACAATTATTTACTGTTCCTTTCTGTCAGCTGCAGACGGTTGATGCTGCAGCTGTTCTTTCACGTTAGGGTTCTGTAACTAAACACATTTACTCACATACTGCAGTGAAGCAGTAGATGAACCAAAATCCAGTGAATTTCGCTGGATTTTAGTTTATTGTTTTCTGAATGTTCTTAAAGAAACCTTTTTTGTTTAAACATTTCTTTTCTCCACCAAAAAAAAGGTTCAAAAATTTCCCAGAAATGTTGAAAATGTGGAAGTTTTCACTGTGATTTTTTTTCTCCCCACATTTTCAAACTTTAGAACAGGTCGATTTGACCCGCAGGACGACATGAGGGTTAAAGTCAACGACGCTGACATGAAGAAACATCCCAAACATCAGCTGCACTCGTTCTGCACAGATTTAGTTTGTGTTTATCCTTAAAAATAATGAGAATCTTTGTTTAATTGGACATAAGTAGCTCTACAAGGCAGAAAAACCTAATTTAAATTTAAAATGCATTAAAAAAAAGGCAATTTTCTGTTTAACAAGCAGCTCAGTTTTACACATTTACAGTTGAAATTAAAACTACTGAAGCAGAACTAATGAGGAGTTTAATGAGAATCACACAGAGACATTATTGATCTTTAACTCACTGATGGACCAGAAGCTGCTGATTAATAACCAGAGTCACGAACATCTGAACTGGGTGAAACACTGACACACTAAACCCGTCTGGAAAAACAACTACAGCTGCAGAGAGACGCACAACCCTGGAATAAAGACGGTTAATCTGCAAAAACTTTAAACTTTCAGCATTTAAAGTGAAAACTGTGTCGACAAATCAGCCTGCTTTCAGTCACTGATGAGTCTGAAGGCAGGAAAGCTCATTTTAGGATTGTGTTTTTGCTCCTGCCTCATTTTTATTCATTGTTTTATTCATTTTTACTACTGTATAAAGTCCTGGAGCTCTATAGAAAAAAAACAACCATAAATAGAATATGATAGAAGTATAAATGTCTTCTGTGCAGAACGACAGTTAGAATCACATAAATGTGTTTGTTCAATCCTCACGTCGTCCTGCGGGTCAAAACTGACCCGTTTTAAAGTTTGAGAATGTGGGAAAAATAATCTGTTTTTACAGTGAAACTTCTGATGTCCACATTTTCAACATTTTTAGGAAATTTTTGAACATGTTTTGGTGGAAAAAAAGAGATGTTAAAAAATTATTCTTGAAGAACATTCACAAAAAAAATAAACCAAAATCCAGCGAAATTTTGGTTGATTTTTTTGTGAATGTTCTTAAAGAAAATATTTGAAGTTTCACTGACATATATGTAATCACTTTAGATATTTTTAGGAATTTTTTTGGAAGATTTTTACTCATTTTTTGAAAATATTTACAAGAATTTTCTTGCCAAATTTGGGGGGTTTTTAAAATAAAACTTTTAAGGGAAACGTTTAAGAAATTTGAGGATTTTTTTTGCTGAATTTTTAAATTTTTTTTAAATAAGGAAACATTATTCTTTGGTGCCCATAAATGAAGACAACAGGAGGTTTAAAAGTTGAAGTTCTTTGATTATTTATTCTGCAAAAAAATGGGGGAAAAGGGAATCAACGTGTACAATAATTTACTAGACACTAGAAAACATGTGGTCCCTCTGCATATAGTACATTTCTACAACTTCTATAACCCTTTTCTCACAACTCTGCGCATTAACTCAAGAACCATATTTACTGAATGAATGCAAAAACTTTAAAAAAAGACATTTTTTTGAGCATGTAATTGTCGGTCACAGCTGATTCAATCAGGACTTTATTGGTCCACTGGGGATTGTAGATTTTTTGTTTTTAACAGAATCTTTTTAGTGGAAGCTGTTTTTTGTTTAGTTTTTTTTAAGCACATTTATGAAACATATATGCAGAATAAAGCAATTTTGATGAAACATCTCAAGCTGAAACATGAGTTCAAAATTTTAATATTTGAGTAATTCAGCTATTTAGAAACTGAAAAAAGTATTTTGATGAGAATTTACCAAAACTAGACTCTTTCATGTCAAAGTGAAATGTCAATTAATGCCAAAACACTTTGAAGGGGGTGAATTCTTTTTGTGTTTTAACTGGTAATAATTGCACATGAAGCTCCGCCCTACAAGTAGATGGGATTGGTTGTTTAGATTTGGGATGTATGAAATCCAGGAAGTCGGAATCTGTTTTTCGAGGCTGTAGTTTTTCAAGATGACTGTTTATTTCACTCATGATGCATCTTCTAGCATAAAAAATACCATCTTGACATCACTTTCACTTTAAATAAGCTCTTTGTTTGATCGGCAGCTCCATGTAACCTGATGAATTAGCCTGTTTTAGGTTTAAATGGATCTATTAGCACTTTTAGATTGTGAAACGGAGCTGAAGCTATTTGAAAATGTTGCATGCAAAATTGTTCCTAGAAAACTTTCAAGGAACTTTAAAATCTCTAGAAATTGTCTTTTTTTTCTGACAAAAATGTGACAAAAAACAAAAACACACTGAAAATGACAAAAAAATGAAAAAAAGAACAAAAAAAGATTGAAAATGACAAAAAATAGACAAAAAACAACAAAAAGTGATTGAAATTTGAAAAATTGTGACGAAAAAACCAACAAAAACAGACTGAAAATGACAAAAAGCCTGACAGCAAACAACATAAGTAGATAGATTAAAAAAGTGACAAAAAATGAGGCAACAAAACAAAAACAGATTGAAAATGACAAAAATTTAGACAATAAACAACATAGATAGATAGATAGACAGACAGACAGACAGACAGACAGACAGACAGACAGACAGACAGACAGACAGACAGACAGACAGACAGACAGACAGACAGACAGACAGACATGTCTGTGATGTTGCACAGTGTTTGTCTTATTTACATGAGCTGATAAAATGCTTCTCAGGTCACACTATTTAGATTTTCGTCCACATTTCACAGTGAATTCCTTCGTTATAAACCAGAGATTGAATCCAACCAGTCATTGTTTTTTTAACGTTATAAACCAGTTTTTGGATCCAACCAGTCAGTGTTTTTTGAACGTTATGAACCAGAAATTGAATCCAACCAGTCAATGTTTTTTCAACGTTATAAACCAGTTTTTGAATCCAACCAGTCATTGTTTTTTTAACGTTATAAACCAGTTTTTGGATCCAACCAGTCAGTGTTTTTTGAACGTTATGAACCAGAAATTGAATCCAACCAGTCAATGTTTTTTCAACGTTATAAACCAGTTTTTGAATCCAACCAGTCATTGTTTTTTTAACGTTATAAACCAGTTTTTGGATCCAACCAGTCAGTGTTTTTTTGTAACGTTTTAACCCTTTAACGTTCTGCTCAACCAAATGGTAGAGCACATTTTGGCTCACTATATTTTACTGAAAAATGTGTTTTAGATCATTTCACCTGTTTCAGCCATCCCTGCCACTCGGTTGAGGTACATTATACTAAAAAAGAACACTAGATGTCACTTTGTTTTGAAATAGCATGCAGAAGAAGTGACTGTGCTCACAGGAAGTTAGCAAGAGCAAAATCACTCCTGACATGAGGCCTGTGTTGGCTGTGATTTTCAAAGGTAAGATAGTATTTTTTGATATATTGTCATGTCTAAGGAGTTACTGAACATAACTGTGTAAAGTAAAACATAAAAAGAAAGACCGGAAAGGGCCAAATAATTTTTGCAAAACATGCTTTACCGTTTGGTAGAGGTCAATATTTCCAAAACTGGGGGGTCTGTTCATAAAAATTTAATTGATTGTTGTTATTAGTGCTCCAAGGAAATAAAAAATATAAAGAAATAATTTTTTCATTGCTTTTTTCTTGGTGAGGACATTAAAGGGATAAACCAGTGATTGGCTCCAACCAGTCAGTGTTTTTTTAACATTATAAACCAGTGATTGGATCCAACCAGTCAGTGGTTTTTTCCTCTCCAGCCTCAGCTGTCGGAGTCCCACAGCCTCCTCACCGGATCAATGGCGACACCTAAGGATAGGAAAGTCAGGATCATGGAAATAACCTCGGCCTGTTTCCACCCAGCGATCGATGGCTGCCGGCGGTCCGGATGTGGAGGAGGAGGAGAGTCTGTCCCACATTCAGAGACCTGGTGGTCCACAGAGAGGCAGCAGGACCCACATCCAGCAGACGACATGAAGCTTTGGATTCTGTTTGTGGCCGTTTGGCTTCAGCTGGAGGCTGCTGTTGCTGCAGGTGAGGAGGCTGGTTTATTAATAATAATAATAATAATAATAATAATAATAATAATAATAATAATAATAATAATAATAATAATAATAATAATAATAATAATAATAATAATAATAATAATAATAATAATAATAATAATACATTTTATTTGTAACACACTTTTCACTCGTCTAAGTTTCGAGTGCTGCAGACTAAAAGACAATTTAAACTGAGCTTAAAAACAATTCACTGATAAAAGGTACAACTTCAGGTTTTCAGGTTTAGCGCATTTAAAGCAAAACTGAAAAGAAAAAAAGGGAAAAAAATGCAAACAGGCCTAAACTGTAAAATAAATAAATAAATGGTTGCAATAAAAATTTGTGTTTGTACAAATAATAATTCTTTCTTTAAGAACATTTGAGCATGAAATTACATCAATTTTACTGAATTTAAGACAGCAAAAAATATTATTTTACAGATATTTGAAAGAAAAAAATCTTTAGGGTTTAAAATGCAAAATTAGTTTTTAATTGTTATTTAAGACAGAAAAAAATCATTAATTTACACATTGGCTGTTAAAAAAATAGAAAAGAAAAAAATGATAAAACTGTTGAATAAATAAATAAATGGCTGCAATAAAAATCTGTATTTTTACAGTATTTAGTCTCTTCATGAAAACTACATTGTTTTTACTATATTTAAATAAAATATAAAATATCATTATTTTACATATATTTGCCATTATTTAAAAAAGAAAAAAATTCAGTTTTTGTGATTTTACAGATAAAAACTAGAAATATTAGACATGTTAACTGTAAGAATAAATAAAATAAAGTAAAAAATAAATAAAAATAAGCCAAAGCTGTAAATAATGTCCATAATCAAAAATCTGTGTTTTTGCAAATAATAATTCTTTCTTTTAGAAGATTTGACCATAAAATTTTAGTGCATATAAAACAGCAAAAGTATTAGTTTACATGTTTGAAAGAAAAAATATCAATATTTAGGGATTAGAAAATCCAAAATAAGTTTTCAGTTTTTACACAGAAAAAAACATGAATTTACACATTGATTGTTAAAAAAAGAAAAAAAAAAAACAACATACCCAAACTGTTTTTAAAAAATCACCACAATAAATATCCATATAGAAAAGTACTTCTTATATATGGATAAAGCATCATCATTTTCCAGATAATTGCCATTATTAAAAATGGGGGGAAAAAAATCTGTTTTGTGAAATTATAGATAATAAGAAGAAATAAAGCAAAAAAAAAAAAAACTGGCCAAAACTGCAAATAATGTTCACATAAAAAATGCATTTATATGCATTGAAAACAGCAACAGATATCATTATTTGTGCATTTAAGGAAAAAAATATGTAATTTTACAGGTTTTCCTTATTTAGTTGAATTTCAGATAATATATTGAACACGGAGTTTAGTGCATTTGAAACAAAACTGCAAAACTAAAACTGCTTTCTTTGGAGCTACTTTCTTAGAGGGGAAAATAAACACGCCAGAAAAAGATTCAGGGTTTTGCCCTTTTTCTTGACTGACAGGAGGATAGTTTGACTTTTTTGGGGGAGAGCAGCTTAAAGTAAACTTTCTCTGCAATATATTCAAAACATCTTTAAAACCTGCACTCTTTTCTGTTAATCTGATGACATCAACGTCTTGCTCACTTGTCTGACGGTTAAATCAGATAAAGTCAGATTTCTGTATCGCTTTTAACGAGGCCTAAACCTGCCATTCATGTTGTTACATTAGAAAATAGAAACACATGAGATTCTGCTGTACTTTGCGTTGTGCTCAGTGATGTGTAGAAGGATTTTTCCACATTTTGACTTCCCAAAATCCAAACAGCACTTTTCTTATTCCCTTTGTTCTGCAACTTCACATCTACAAACTGAAACGTCCATAAAAATCAAACTTTATTGTGATAAATAATAGAATCTGTAACAGGTCAGATTAATGAAGCTCACCAAAAATTAACATAATCCAGGTTTAGACCAACAGAAGTTGAACTTTAGTTTGTTGCTTCCAGTTGTTTAGGATTATTTCCTCTGAGTTTATTAAAAACCTGCAGCATCTGATAGAAGCAGGATCCATATGAATGTCTACAAAGAGACAGAGATTCACACATTTATATACAATTTTATTAATTCATCCTAGTTCTAAATAATCCTTGATGTGGATGGATCTAACAGCATTTCTTATTCTTTTCCTGTTGGCAAAATCGATTTTCGTCACACGTAGATGGAGTTTTTGGAGTTTTCTGTTAATGTTAGTTAATGTGGAAATTAACTTTTTTATGTGTTAAATAATCACTAAAATCTTATTTGGGATTTTTTAAATGCTAAATACAGATATTTTTTCTTTCAAATATCTGTATAATAATATTTTTGCTGTTTTATAGCTGGTGAAATTGGTGTAAACTAACCTGTTTTATTATTTTACAGTTTGATTTGCTGCTATTAGTTTAGATTGAGTCTTTTGCTCTTTTGGGTGTTATTATATCTTTTAAATCGTCTACATCAGGGGTGTCAAACCATTTTAGTTCAGGGCCACATTCTCCCCAATTTGATCTCTGGTGACCAGAAAAATCACAGCATAACAACCTATAAATAACGACAACTCTTAATGTTTCTTTTGTTTCAGTGCAAAAAAGTACATTCTGAAAATGTTCACATTTAAGGAATTATCTTTCTACAAAACATTATGAACAATCTGAAATTTGTTATGAAAAATAAATTCAATTTTAACAAAATTAAGCTTCATTTTATCATTTACACATTACAACTTCCAGATCACAGAGTGTCAACAAAGAAACACAACATTTAGTCACTGGTGTCTGGAACTGAACAATATATTATTTTACTTTGTTGTCAAAACAACAGTCTGGCAAAAAAAAGACAAAAAACAAGACAAAATGTTATAAAAAATGAGATGCAAAATGACAAAAAACAGACAAATGACACAAAACAAAACAAAAAAAGACAAGAAATTACATTTAAAAAGTTACAAAGCAACAAAAAAATGCGAGACAAAAAGGAAACACAAAATGACCAAAGTCAGACAAAAAAACAAAAACAAGACAAAAACAAGATAAAATATTACAAAAATGAGACACAAAACGACAAAAGAACAAGAACAATCTAGTATTTTACTTTATGATCAAAACTTGTCATGGTCTAGAAATTATTTTAAATTTATAGTTTTACTAATTTACAATTTACAGTTAATGTCTTCTCTGTAAGTTTTACACTTTGAGGGCCAGATTGGACCCTCTGGAGGGCCGCTTTTGGCCCGTGGGCCGCATGTTGGACACTCTGTTGGTTTTTTATTTTCTCAGTTTGGTTTTGTCCAAGATGACAAACGTTTTGTTTTGTTCAGAGATATTCAGCTTTTTCTCACAAAGCAAGAAAAAAACCCCAGAAAATATTCACATTTAAGAATCAAAGAATCAGAGAAAATAAAAAGACTCAAACCAATCAGTTGTTCATCTCACTGGGATTAATTTAATTACTGGATTGATTAATCGACTAATCTGGTCTGAATCAGGCCATGAGGAACATTAAAGTGACCTTGGTTGTTACATATGTGATGCTAGGTGTCCCAGATATCGTTGTCTACATCTGGATAAAAGTTCATAAAGGAGCTTTAGAAGATAATAATCATGTCTGTCCATCTGGGTTTATTGTGTTTATTAAATGAACAGCTAAAAATGACAGTTTTAAAAGGAGAAATTAGTAGAAATACTCACAAATCTGTTAAATTTTTGGTATCGGGAGCTACAGAGCAACATGAAAATGTCATATTCTGGTTTATATAGATGCAGTTTTCTTTATAAAAGTGCAACATAAGATTCAGCCTAAATAATTTGCCTACAGTCACTAAGAAAACGTCCAGAGCTTCATTTTACACGAGAAGCTGCTTTAATCTGGTCTAAAATCCACCAAACATGCAGCCTACCGATATTTACTGGTCTCCTTCAGGTGACTCTTGTAGTCTCTAGACCAGCAGTGTCAAACATGCGGCCCACGGGCCAAAAAGGAGCCGCCAGACGGTCCAATCTGGCCCACAGGACAATTTTATAAAGTGTAAAAATTACAGACATTGACTTGTAAAACTGTAAATTTTAAATAATTTCAAGACCACGACAAGTTGTTTTGATGAAAAAGTAAAGTATTAGATTGTTCATTGTTCTTTTGTTGTTTTGTGTCTCATTTTTGTAATATTTTGTCTTGTTTTTGTTGGTTTTTGTTTTTGTCTAACTTATCGTTGGTCTCATGTTTTTGTCATTTTGTGTTTCCTTTTTGTCTCGCTTGTGTTTTTTGTCTTATTTTTGCCATTTTGTGTTTTGCTTTATTCGTTGGTTTGTGAATCGTTTTTGCTACTTGTCCATTTTTTTTTGTCGATTTGTAACTTTTTTGTCAAATTGTTTTTGTCTTCTTTTGTCTCGTTTCGTGTTTGTCTCATTTTTGTAATATTTTGTCTTGTTTTTGTTGGCTTTTTTTGGTCTAACTTATCATTTGTCTTGTGTTTTTGTCGTTTTGTGTTTCCTTTTTGTCTCACTTGTGTTTTTTGTCTTATTTTTGTCATTTTGTTTTGCTTTTTTTGTTGTTTTTTGTCTCATTTTTGTCATTTGTCCTTTTTTTGTCGCTTTTTATGTGTTTTGTCTCTTTTTTGTTTTTTGTCATTTGTCTCATTTTTGTCATTTTGTATGTCACTTTTGTAATATTTTGTTTTTTGGTAATTTTTTTGTTTGACTTTTGTCATTTTGTGTTTCCTTTTTGTCTCGCTTGTGTTGTTTATCATTTTTTTTTCTGTTTTGTTTCTTTTTTGTCATTTTTTTCTCATTGGTGTCATTTATGCAATTTTTTGTCTCAGTTTGGTCATTTGCCCATTTTTTTTGTCGGTTTGTAACTTCTTTGTCAAGTTTTTTCTCTTTTTTTGTTTTGTTTCGTGTTGTCTCATTTTTGTCATATTTTGTCTTGTTTTTGTTGTTTATTTGTCTGAGTTTTGTCATTTTGCTCATAGAGTAAAACACTATATCATTCAGTTCCAGATAGCTGTGACTAAATGTTGTGTTCTTTTGTAGACACTCTGTGATCTGGAAGTTGTAATGTGGAAATGACAAACTGAGGCTGAATGTTGTTAAAATTGAATTTATTTTTCATAACAAATTTCAGGTTGTTCATTTTTGTTTTGGAAACAGATAATTCCTTAAATGTGAAGATTTTCAAAATTTACTTTTTTGCACTAAAACAGAGGAAGCATTTGGACTAAAATGAGTTTGACACCCCTGATCTAGACTGTTTTTTCTGCAGTTTCTTTGACTTCATGTCATTCTGTTTGGGCAGGAAAGGAAGTGTCAGATATTTATGGAGAATCAGAAAGAGGAAGTTTTCTGCAGTTCCAGTAACAGAGTGGAGGAGGAGGAAGCTTTAATTAAACCTGACCCAGAATCCCTCATTACCCAGACAGCAGCTGATCAATGTCATGATCAATACCCCTCTATCTGCCCCGCTATCTGCCCCTCTATCTGCCCCAGTAAACTCTCAGGCAACTTTGATTTATTTCTCTGCAGACTTATAGTTTGTTTTCTGAGCTGCATTTTCAGGACACTGTTAAAAATGTATTTTTCAAACATTTTTAAATGTAGTCCTCTCTAAATGATTTACAGTTATTTTACAGATTTTTACAGTTTGTTAAATTACAGATAAAAACTAGAAATAACACCAAAAAAGTAGAAATTTACATGTTGACCACAGATAGTGGATGTTTTTTTTTAAAAAGGCCTAAAGACTTTGTTTTAAACAAAGCTTTTAATTAAATGTGTCCTTGAAATTTTTTTTTTTACCTGTTTGTTTTGTTTTTGGCCTTTTGTATCTTTAATGTACCACTTTGAGATTTTGCTGAAATGAAAAGTACATTACAAATAAAATCTATTATTATTATTATTATTATTATTATTATTATTATTATTATTATTATTATTATTATTATTATTATTATTATTATTATTATTATTATTATTATTATTGACCTAAAAAATCAGTCAATAAATAAATCAGACCAAAACTGCAAATAATGTCCAAATCAAAAAAAAAATTTCATTCATTTAAAACATTTGGCCATAAAATTACACTATTTTTACTGTATTTAAAGCAGCCAACAATAGTGATATTTTAGATATTCACCATTATTTCATATATAATCATGTATATTAAGGACTGAAAACAAAAATTTATTTCATTCAAACTGCTACCTTACGAATGTTCTCAGTTTTGTTAAATTACAGAAAATATCTAGTATAACCAGTGAAAAATATATTAATTTACCCGTTGGCTGTCAGAAAAAGAGGCCAAAACTCTGTATTTTTACAAATGTCTGACCATTAAATTACATTTTTTACAATAACATTCATATTTTTTTTACTGTATTTAAAAGTCAAAAATATTGATATTTTGCAAACTTAAAATAAAATCTAAATATATTAAATAGTAGAAAAAATAATGGTTATTTTACAGATCGTTTCTGCTTTGTTCAATTACAGATACTAACTAGAAATATCACCAAAAATACATAAATTAACATGTGGAATGTAACAACAACAACAACGAAAATGGCCAAAACTCTAGTGGATAGTGGTTTATTATCTAATTTGACCTTTTACGATGTTTGACTATTAAATTACACAATTTTACTGTATTTGTAGAAGCAGATAATACTGCTATGTTACAAACATTAGTCAAATTTTGAGAAAAAATCTGTACATTGAAGAAATTTCAAATATTTCAACTGTTATTTCAGATCATTCTTGTTTTGTTAAATTCTAGACATCAACTACAAATAACAGAAAAAAAAATCATTTACATGTTAATTCCAACAAGTAAAAAAAAAAGACCAAAACTATAAATAATGGCCAAATCAAGAATCTGTTTTATACAAATAGTGAAATATTTTACTGTCAAATTACACAGTTTTACTGTTTTTAACCTCACTGAACACTAAGATACAGGAAGTCCTCGCTGTAAGTCGGAAAATGTAAACAAAGCTGTTATGCGCATCACGATATCGATCAGTTCTTCATAAAAGTCATGAATACCAACAACTTTCATGCATGTATGAGTCATTTTACAAGAAGATAACAGAATATGTTGTACTGTTTTTACAACTTGAGTGTTTTATTCTATCTAATTTCACTTCCATGGAGACGGCTTTCCTTTTCATCGAAGCATCAGAAAAGTCTGACTTACGCTTGGGAGCCATAATGAAGGGCAAAAAGTTAGGGAATGTAGCACAATCCAAGGTGGTGTACAACCGACAAATGTAAACAAAGCCGTCCTATAGCGCTGTGTGACGACGTATTCATCCACTCTGCTTGCCAACTAGTTCCACATAACCAGTTCAGACGTAATGACGAAACGCTGTAGGTCGAGGACGTTGACAACACATTTTTCTGGACCTGTTGCTACCAGGTTTCCACCGGTTTTATAGATTTTTTTACAGTGTTAGTGTGTTTTTATTTTTCCTGATCCAGGCCCGTTGAAGGTGGACGGGTCTCAGGACGGCGGCGGCGACACCATCAGTCACTCCCTGATCCTGGTGCAGCGTCTGGAGGCTCTACTGGCTCAAGGCAACGGCAGCGACGTCTCTCTGAGGGTGGAAACGCCCAACGCCGACGAGGTGAAGGTGATCCAAGTCCACTCGCTGGTCCTGTCTCTGCAGAGCTCCGTGTTCGAGGAGATGCTGCTGAACCGCAACAGCAGCGTGATGGTGCTGAGAGAAAACTCAGACTGCGCCGCCGTGTTCGACCGCTTCATCAGGTGAGAAAATCTGTTGAGAAAATCAGGTTCAGGGCTGAATTCTGATGATTCTTTAGACTGATGAGTTGAGTTGTGGCGCCCTCTAGAGGTTTGATGTTTGCAGCTGCAGCTCCACATCTGGGACAAACAATCGATGCAGAGTTCAACATAAAACCAGCTGCTGGCGGCTCAATATCAG
This sequence comes from Amphiprion ocellaris, assembly GCF_022539595.1. Taxonomy (NCBI): domain Eukaryota; kingdom Metazoa; phylum Chordata; class Actinopteri; family Pomacentridae; genus Amphiprion; species Amphiprion ocellaris. Next base: position 9,535,029 of record NC_072783.1, read on the forward strand.
CTCCAGTGGAGTTTCAGTCAAACCCTGAGGAGCTGCAGCAGAAATCAATAACAAACTATTTTTATCTGTCGTTCTAAAGAGGCTAATCAAAAACTGATGAACTCTTCAGGGCTTCTATCGGAGCCACTGTATTCGGAAAGAGTCGCTTTGACGTTAAGACAAAATGTGTGTTTCCACCCAGGAACTTTCATTTACCAAACTTTCCTGCAGGTTAACTGAGCAGTTAATCAAAACATTACCTCAGTATATTGAACTGTGATGTGAAATCAAAGGAGTTTTCTGGTAAAATCTGTCACAACTTGTGGAGCTGCAGCTGACAAATGAGATTCTCCAGATGTAAGGAAACATCCGACTGCAGCTAAAATCACATCATCGTTTTCAAGACTGAAACTGAAATCAAACATCTTTACTTTTACTGTTGCACATTGTTCAGTCCTTACTAAACTTTGGCTTTGTGGTAAAATCTCTCAGGTAGCTTCACCTGATTACTGTCAACAACAAACTACAAACAAACCGACCTGTTTACTGCAGCAGGTTTTTAGAAAACACAGAAAACATTTCACTTTCTGAACTTCCAGAAAATCCCAACTCTGTTTCCTCAGTCTGCTCCTTAAAGCTGCACTAACTGATGTTTTATGTTAATAATCAGTTCCACAGCGGGTTTCAGCCTCTTTTAGCTCCTACTTTTGATTTCTGTTGGGTTCAGTCTCAGTTCTCTGATCATTAGCAAGCGGTGAACCGATGAAAAAACACTACAGACCACAACAGAGTGAAAAGAGGAAAGATTGTTGACAGCTAACGGCTAAAACAGACCCAACTGCCCCATAATCGGCCCTTTAAGTCTTGATGTTTCCATTGAGGTGTTGAATCCAACAGCTTTGATCGTGGCGTTAACTTCAAGTGCATCAAAACAACAACAAACAGTCGACACAGCTCCAGTTCCACGAGGAACTAGAACAATGGAGTTTTGTTATTATAGCAAATACGGAGAATTTCACTATGTTGATGGGGATGTTAGAGAAGAACAAAGACATCAAGAGGTCTGAGACATGATGCTTGTTGTCCTCTATGAGTTAAACCAATCAGCATACCAGTGTTGGAGCAGGTACTTCCTTCATCTAGTGTAACGGCCCTGAAAGAGGTTCTACAGTCGGTTCTTGCAGATGGAACTTATTCAGGTCACCTTAAAACAGCCTCAAAACAAACAGCAACTAAACCTCTGAGCTCAAAGATGCTAAAACCTGCTGCAGAGTTACAATAAACAACCTCATTCAAATGAAGCTTCTACAGAGTTGGTTCTTGTCATTGGAACTGATTCAGGTCACCTTAAAACAACCTTAAACAGCAGCCAAACCTACAAACCCAAAGATGCTGAAATCTGCTGTGGAGCTGCAGAGTTGCAAGGAACAACTGATTTAAATGATGTGATTTATTATTGATATAAACAAGGTTCTACAGTCGGTTCTTGTAGATGGAACTCATTCAGGTCACCTTAAAACAGCCTCAAATCAAACAGCAACCAAACCTCTGAGCTCAAAGATGCTAAAACCTGCTGTGAAGCTGCAGACTTACAATGAACAACCTTGTTCAAAAGATTTGATTAACTGTTGATATGAATGAGGTTCTAAAGAGTCGGTTCTTGCATCTTACATCCTGTAACTTCCTGTTGACTTTATGCTGTTCAGGAGTTGAGTTCTTGTCTTACGTTCTTGTTCTCTGTGCAGGTATCTGTACTGTGGAGAGATTTCCCTGCGTCTGGATCAGGCCATTCCTCTGCATAAACTGGCCACTAAGTACCAGGTTCTGGGCCTTCAGCAGGGCATCACTCAGTACATGACCCAGAACCTCGCCAGGGACTCCCCGTCAGGCCACGTGGCCGGCTGGTATGAATATGCCATGCAGGCCGGTGACATGACGCTGAGGGAAAGCTGCCTGCAGTTCATGGCCTGGAACCTTTCTTCGGTTCTGCAGAGCGGTGAGTGGGTCGGTATCAGCAGCCAGCTGCTCATGTCACTGCTGCAAAGGTCCGATCTCATCCTGCAGAGCGAAGCCGAGCTGTTCGCCGCCCTGGAGGCCTGGATCCTCCAGAACGAGCCGGACGGCCTGACGGCAGAGAACGCTTTGAGGGCGGTTCGTTACGCCATGATGACGCCTCGGGAGCTGTTCCGGCTGCAGACCCAGTCCTCGGTTTTGGCTCGGTACCAGGAGTCGGTACGTGACCTGCTCTACATGTCCTACCAGTTCCACTCCGCCTCGCCGCTGCAGATGGCCAAATACTTCGACGTCAACTGCAGCCTCTTCATGCCGAGAAACTACCTGTCGCCGATGTGGGGCTCACCCTGGATCATCAACAACCCAACTCGGGACGACCGCAGCACCAGCTTCCAGACGCAGCTCGGACCCAGCAGCCATGACGCCAGCAAGCGGGTCACCTGGAATGCCCTCTTCTCGCCCCGCTGGCTGCCGCTCAGCATGAGGCCCATGTACACCGAGACCGGCGCCATGCAGCCGACCCGGGTGGAGGGAGGCCGGCCACGCATCATCATCACGCCGGCCACGACCAGCGCCGACTTTGCCGGGGTGAACTTCCAGAAGACGGTGCTGGTGATGGCGCAGCAGCAGGGGAAGGTAGTGGTGAAGCACATCTACAACTTTCACCAGAGCACCGAGGAGAACGGAGACTTCCTGGCTGATGCCGACTTGTACCGCCGGACGTCCGAGTACCTGCTGGACAGCTCGCTGCTGCTCCACGTGGTGGTGAAGCCGCTGTACCAAACCCTGATCAGCACCAAGAACTGACCAGGTGGAACACGCCACATTAGCCCCCCGGCCAAAGCATACTTTGGCCGGGGGGCTAATATGGCCTGTTGCACTGGATCATATCCCATCATGGGGTCGCGGACGTGAATTCTGTGTGATGTTCGGATCATTTGTCTCGTCTCCGTGGTAACGAATAACCAGAGTTTTATTCATGACGGTGAAAAATCAAGAAATGGACAGTGGCGCCTGTTTTTCTTATTGTCAATAAATCCTGCACCAAATCTGGATTAACCCTTTGAAGGGCACTCATTGAAATACTTTGAAATTCAAGTTTCAACCATAGAGTGTTATTGGAGGACAAAAGACTTTTTAACTCGCGACATTTTTCAAAATTTGAAATTTTCATGTTCAAATTCAAGGTCAATGAAGGTTCCTAAAAAAAAAAAAAAAAAACATTCCAAGAAATGGAACCCTCAACCATAAAATATGTGAGTTTCGTCAACTAACCATGGTTAGTTTTGACGTTTCGACCACTAATATGGAAGAGGACCGAGCCGCAAGTCTGTCTTTTACCAACTTCAGAGAAAAGAGAAAGTTTGAGACATTCCAATCCTCTGGTGATTGGTCAACTGCCACGACGTAGTGTGCTGTAACGTAGAGGGATCTTCGCTGATTGGCTGGCTGAAAACCACGTGCTTCTTGACCTCACTGAGAGGCGGAAGTTACCAAATATGGTCACTTGCATGATGAAGGGCCACAGAAAATAGTCCCGAACAGATTCACTGTTTCCTCCAGCTTAATTAACTTTAGCTAAAAACTCGACAGCTCAGCTGTTTGAGCTTAGGTTTTGGATTATGGTTGGGGTTTGGGTTAAGGTTAAGGTTAGGGTTAGGCTTGGAGTCAGGGTTAGAGTTGGGGTCAGGGTTAGGGTTGGGGTTTGGTTGGAGTTAGGTTTGGGGGTTAGGTCTCTTCATGGGATTTACTGACAATAAGAAAAGTCTAGATTATCACCAGCGTTGTTCTTCTTGTTCTTTGTGCTCGAGGTTTTGTTCCTTCCACAGTTTCTTTGCTTTGTTCTCAAATATTGGTGCTATTTTGCCACATTTACACTTCAGGGGTTGCAGCTGTCTTTCATCACCCAGTGAGCGCTGATTGGAAGGTTTAATAAAAAACGGTTTTTAGTGATAATATTTAAAACATGGTCATGTAAATATGCAGTTATGTGTAATTTGCCTAAAGCCACGTTTTTCATCAATAAATCATCAAATCAAAGCTCGCTGGGCACCAAATGTTCATCCGACTGAACTTTTTACATTTATCTTGTGCTTTAATGTCATTATTTATATACAAAAGCAGATTTTCAGTGTCCACAATGTCGTAGAAACAACCGTTAGCTCATTCATTCATGTGATTGTTGTTCTTACCTGATCAATGTTAGCTGAAAATAAAAGATTTTTACTGAAGTTTAAACAATAAACTGAACTGTCGTTTGATTTTACATTTCACCCCCACACAGAAGAAGAATTTCACTTCAGTTTGGTTTCTTTGTTTATTTTGTTATATTTATTTGCCAGATATAACAAAAATAAACATTATTTCTGCTTATATTGTATTTTGTTCATATACTTTATCATTCACAGCCTTTTTTTAAAACATTTTCTTAGAAACAAAAAAAAACATATTTTTTTGGCTGTTGATAAAATTTCCTGGAGTGAAAATGTTTGACTTTGTAGAATATTTATGGAAATTAATGCATATTTGTGCACTTTTAGATCGATAAAATAGAACTTTATTGAACTCGGAGGAAATACTTAACGTAACACAACATGAGAATACATATTTGTGTGTGTTTTTTATAGTGTTTTACAGAGTTTTAGAATGTTTTAGAGTGTGTATTATTAGTGCACTTAGGGAGCGGCTCTTTAAATTTCATTATATAATGACAATAAAATTTTTCTATTCTATTTCTATTTTTATTGCTAAATGCAGTGTCCAGTAGGAAAGCAATAAGATTTAAATACATTGCTGAAAGTAAAATAGCTAAAAATAAGACTAGAATAGAAAAGTAAGAAGCAAAGCCAGCAATGGCTCTGAGGCAGCAAAATACTGAAACTGATATTTCACAACCAGATGAGGCTCATTTAAATATTTAAACATTAAATTCATAAAGTTGTAGTCATGAATAACAGTGTTGTTGTGAGGGACCAGCTGATGGGAGTTTCAGGATTTTATGTTTCCTCTAAGCAGCTTCGGCTCTCCTGTCAGGTACAAACTGCTGCACTTCATTTCCCACAATCCCCCGCGCTGCGAGCAGGAAGAACGTTTGTCTCGCAGGACTCAGTGATCCAAGTTAGGAGCTCTCAGCTGCCAGCCTTGGCCCATCATGTAAGTGCTGCGGAGGATTCTTTGCAGCGCATTTGCAGAAATTAGCGCTTCTCCCGACGCCTGCGGGGCCGTGCATCCGTCCCGGCGCTCCGTGCACGGACACGCACGCTTCGGACGCACGAAGGCTCCAAGTGCATGAAGATCGAGGCTCGTGTTTTGCATCTTTGTTGCAGCAGCGAGCCGCTGAAGCTCCAGTGCGCCGATGGAGGGAGGGAGCGAGAAAGAAGGCAAAGTCTTTTGTGCTTCCCCTCCCCCCCATCAGAGCAGAGGGGAAATGTCTCAGGCGAAGGGAGGTAAGAACACGGAGCCGAGCCGAGCCGAGCCGTGCAGGCGGAGCTGCAGTCTGCAGCGCTGCAGCTCGAGCACGGCGCCGCTCCGTTCAACTTAGCGGCTGCATTTCCTGGTTAACATGTTCCCCTTTGCACAGTTCCTGGTAAGACGATGCTGTGTGCGCGCGTGTCTGCGTACGTGCACGCACGCGCGCACTGACGCAGGGATGGTGAGCTGCAACAGTCACGAGACGGACAAGGACACTTTAGAATAAACTCTGCACGAGTTGATGCAGCTGGTCGGAGCTGCAGATCTGCATGCTGCGGTGCATGCTGGGGGGAGGAGGGGGAGGAGGGGGAGGAGGGGGAGGAGGGGGCAGCTGTCAGGTTTCAGGTTTCTCTGTTTGTTGCTGCAGATTTCTGATGGTGGGAGACAAGATGGAAATCTAAGAATAGATTCTGAGGTGCTGCTGAGTTCAGGAGCAGGAAGTCAAACTGCTGCAGCCTGATGTGCAGCTTTGACCCCTCTGTTGCCCCCCTGCAACCCTGTTGCCCCCCCTGCATGGCAGCAGCAGCTCTGTGTGTGAGTGTTTTGGTTGCAGCAGGTACCTCTGAGTGTTTGTGCTGCAGCTGATCATCTGATGAATAATGCAACCATTTATTTCTGTCCTCTACTTGAATGAGTCTCTTTGGGACTTTCCTCAGCAGAAGTCGGTTTCAGTCTCAGTTATCGCCGCAGAAAATGGATCATCGTTGGTGAATGGGTTTATGACTCCGTAGTCAGCCAAGTTGAGTTTGTTTCCGTTTGTCAGCTTCAGACTGACTCTTCAACATTTTAATGATTTTAATCAGAGTCAACTGACTAAAGTTTTTAGTCGGTGAAATGTTGGTTGGATTTTCTGTTTTCTGACTGTAAACTGGATTTATTTTGGGCTCCTCATATTTTGCTGAAGTGTATTTTTGGCATTTAAGTGGAAATGTTGTGTTTGTGTTCTCTCCATGAATGAGTCTCTGGGACTTTCCTGACAGCAGAAGTAGGTTTCTGTCGTCATTCATTGTTTGGTGCAGAAATCTGATCGTGTTCAGTTTGATGATTATCGATTTTTGACTCTTTAGAGGAAACAAAATGGAGCTTTGAGGTGAAATTACTTCTATTTGTCAACTTTAGAGCAAGTGATTAGTGCATGAAGGAACATTCCAGAGTATTTCAGTAAAGTATTAACCAATAGTCCCCTCAAGGAAGTTTGATTTTCAGCCGTTTATCAAAGCAAAGACATTGAAATGTTTGTTGGATTCGTTGCTTTTCTCAGTTTTAAATGGGATTCATTTGGGATTTTCAGTTCCTTATGTTTAGCTTCGGGTTTGCATTTTACTTTACTTTGTTTTCACGTTTCAAGGGAAAAATTGTATGTTTTTCTCCACTTTTGCTACCAGCTACTTTGCAGATCGTGAATGTACATCCAGAACAGGATTAGAAAACTTTAAACTATTACAAAATTCACATTTGGAAAGTCAAGCTCCAAAGTTTTTGAAAACTTCTAAGGTTGTTTTTGTAGCTTCATGGAACGTCTGCGTGAACTGAAACGTCACATGTTAATATGATACCTAAATGGTTCATTCAACTGTATATGTAAGGACTTTTTTATGTTAAATATTAGTTCCAGCTTCTCTAATGTGAGAATTTGTCATTTTATGTATTCATTAAGCTAAATATTCCTAGGTTTTTAAAGGCGTCATTTGTAGAATTATTGCAAAGAAATCCATAAACCGCCTCTAAATCACAGAACCTGCCTGAGAATCGTCACATTTTCTGCTTTTCTTCACTTCCACAGGGACATTTATCTGAACACTTTATCACAAACAGGAGCTGCTGAGGGAGAATTCGACACCTTTTATTAAAAATAAAAATCTGCACAATTTTAGAGTGAAAACAGAAAACAGCAGTAATCTCCTGCAGCTGACTTTCCAACTGCACATCAGTGAAGCTTCCGTTTGTTTCTGTGACTTTAAAACAGTGGATTTAAAACCCAGTGGGAGCAGCGAGTTCACAGAAGAGCAGGATTTCAGCTGTAATTATCACTGAAGGTGAGAAATTAGTCACATCTGAGCTAAAAATCAGCAAGGAGGTCGAATCAAGCAGGAGAGGTGAGTCCTGGCTGAAGAGAAGCACAGAACGTCAGTTAGATGAAATAAAATGAGAAAAAATCTCAGTTATATCAGCAGCTCGAAATTACAAACACAGATTCTTGAGTGGAAAATGAGTGTTTAGTCCAATTAAAACTAGTGAAATGTGCAAATCTGCAATCAGCATCCTTCATCCTTCTATTCTCAGATGCATCGTGAGTCTGTATCTTGGCTCCTGGATGCACTAAAAGAGGTTTTCAGCTGCACAGATTGTAATTTTGCCGTTTCATTGGAGTGGTTGTCGTTCTGCCTTCAGGCCTGCAGCAGATTTATTTGTTCTTCGAGTCGCTCAGATGATCGGCTGCATCCAGACACCAAATAATTCCTCTTTATTCCATCTTTAGTTAGAGAGAACTGAAAACGAAGGCAGCGGGTTTCCAGATTTTGCAGCTTGAGATGAGGGTGAGGAAGAGGGTGAGGAAGAGGGTGAGGAAGAGGGTGAGGATGGGAGGTGTTGCACAACCTTGCAATGGAAAGCATGCATGGATGTAAATAAAGTGATTCTGCAGGTGGTGATGCACGTTTTCACCTCAACTCTTCAATCTGAGCTGCAGAATTTTGAGCTTGGCGTTAAAATTTGGTCCATATCAACTCCATAAAATACAACCATGCCTCTAAAATCCTCCTGTCAGCGTCTCCGACTGCGGATAGTTCAGTTACTCTCCGACATTTCGCATCAGACGGTGATGCAGCAGAGTAGATCCACTCGCAGCTATTTTCTCTTCTGGCTCGAATTGTAAAACTGTTCTAATTGCACGAGAGCAGCCCAAAGGTTCTCTTAATGCTGACATTACCGGCAGTCAGCAGATTCTGAGCCTTTTTATCTGCTGCTGTTGAATAAAATAAGCCATCAGCAGCAGCAATTAGCAGCTCAGCAGTAGCTGGAAAAATGAAGAATTTCAGGAAAATGGTGACTTTTAGTATTTACATACACTACCGTTCAAAAGTTTAGGATCACCCAGACAATTTCATGTTTTCCATGAAAACTCACACTTTTATTCATGTGCTAACATAATTGCACAAGGGTTTTCTAATAATCAATGAGCCTTTCAACACCACTAGCTAACACAATGTAGCATTAGAACACAGGAGTGATGGTTGCTGGAAATGTTCCTCTGTACCTCTATGGAGATATTCCATTAAAAATCAGCTGTTTCCAGCTAGAATAGTCATTTACCACATAAACAATGTCTAGACTGGATTTATCATTCATTTAATGTTATCTTCATTGGAAAAAATGCTTTTCTTTCAAAAATAAGGACATTTCTAAGTGCGTAGGAGGAAAATAAATCCTGTTTCTGGTAGCAAAATTAAAAACCAACCTCATTAAACATCTGTGTAGCTGATTAATGTCTTTATTTAACTTCTAAAAAGTGCAAAACCTTTGAAAAATTGCACCAAAGAATTATATCAGCGTGCTCCCAAACTCAAAGATAGTCAATTTAAAATGATATTAAACAGACTAAAGCAGCAAATCATTATCCACATGAGCAGATGTTGTCGAAAACCTGCCACAGCTGTAAATATCTGTATGTTTTACAATGTTTGCATGCATGAGCACATTCTTCCATGCTGTCTGAATGGAACGTTCGATTGTGGCTGCATCGATGACTCTGGTCTGTTTGTTGACCATCATGACTGTAAAAGACACTGGGTTTTGTTTCTCTGTGGTGCATATATTAACGTTGAAACAGCCTTGTGTATCATGGTTCTCATCAGATTGCCATCAGGTTGGATTTGTTGCAGAAGTGTTGCTGTTTTTGACCTCTTTTTGGCCATTTTACTAGAAAGTGACCTCATTTTGACCTCTGAAAGGAGTGTGATGAAACTACATGATGGTAAATTGTGGAACGCAAACAGGATTTAAAGTTTTGTTCTTGATCTTAGGGTTTGGCTATGGTGTCACAGAACTAGTTTCTTAGACATGTTGTCGGTCATGTTGGAAATAAAATGTGTTTGATAGCTGTTTTGCATTTTTCAAAGATCTCTCCACGGAATCATTGATAGTATTTAATTGGACTGACAGACTTGATGTTGCGGAGGATGGAGTTTGGCTAACATAGCTAAATTTATGTTGTTTCAGCTAATGTAGCATCTGTGATTATGCTTAGGCTAAAGTAGCTGCTATCACTGTCTTGTTTCTGCTGAAGTAACTTCTAACAATTTTTTTAGGCTAAAGTAGCTAGTAGGAGCTAACGTTATCTTGGTAGGGTTATAATAGCTAATGTCTTGTTTAGGTTAAGTGGCTTCTGTTATTTTGTTTAGGTTAATGTGGAAGGTTATTAGCTTCTACTGATTTTTTGTTTTGGTTAAAGCGGGGCATAGTGGTTAATGTTGAATTATTCAGGCTAAAGAAGCTGCTAAGTTCATTTTGCTTAGGGTGAATTTATCTTGTTTAGGTAAACAAAACAGGTATGTTGACTGGTTTGAGCTAAATACCTTCTAACATTATTTAGTTTTGTTTGAAGTAGAAGCTTAGTGGCTAACCTTGGGCTAAAGAAGCTTTTTATGCTGTTGTGTTGTGCTAACTTTTCTTAGTTGATGTAACAGGCATATATGTTTATTTAAGGTCAGTAGTTTCATACGAAAGTTGACACTCATGACAGAGACGTCTTTGGTCTGACTCGGTGAGACGCCTTCACCTCCAAACCAACCAGTTTACATAAATGGAGCAAGTGAAGCTGATTTCTGGTGTCAGGTGTTTGTCAGTGTTTGAGCTCTGAGTTGACCTGACGCCGACATCCTGACACCGTTTGCTTTCTACAAGTTCGGTTCATGTCGAGGCGGGTGTGTCGGTGACGCCATGACTCCCAAAGGAGCGCCCAACAGCTGTAACCTAAAGGAGCTGCCATCTTTGGAAGTGTAGAGTATCTCACAAACTGCCAGAGCGGTCGGAGCAGGGCAAACAGCCGAGGGCTCGGCCGGAGTTATTTTGAAATCCCTCTGTGCTACCAGCCGCCCTCCCTCCCTCTGAGCTGCTGTCTTTTCCTGTCCTTCCTGGTGTCAGTGTTTGCTGCCTCCCTCCCTCTGTGATTGATCTGTCTTCCTCTGGCTCTCTGGAATTCCATTGAGGAACTCTTGGGATTGTTGGAATTCCAGCCGGAGTGCATGTGTGGGTTAGCAGCTGGCACCGTGGGCTCATTATCTGCCACTGAGGCTTTCTGCATGCACTGTTTCTGCAGCGCCGACGGCCCCGCAGAGCCTCCTGTCAGCATTATTTTCCATTTCCACGCCAACGAGCTGCCATGCATGCACAGCGAGGCTGGTTGCGTGCTCACATCGGGTGTGGCAGAAACTGCGAGCATTGTCTCCCTCAGCTGTCACTTCTTGAGAAGGGAGATAACTGCACATGATAGAGCGAAGCCAGTCACTCAGCGTCCTTGTTCTCGCTGGTTTCACTGGGAACAAGGAGTGTCCCGGCTCCATCTCCTGCGGCCTCCCTCTGGCATTTCACCGCATACTTGAGCTCATGTGCTGCAAATCACTGGGAATGATATTTACTGCTGCTTTTAATTAACCCACACTTCCTACCATGGAGTGTGCAAGTTTGATACTGAGCTCAGCAAGAATAAAGGAAGGAATTGTCCATCTGAGTTATGCAACATAATCTGGAGAAAGTCTGAAATGGGATATTTTTAGATTACTCACCATGTTCCCTCGTCTACACAGAAAAAAAAACTTTAAGTAGTGCATTGAAGTGCAGCCTGGAGGTACTAGTACTTGCAGGTTATACTTCTACTCTTCTCCTTTCTAGATGGAAATATTGTACTTCTTATGCAACCATCTTGCAGCTGTTGTAAAAAGGAATGTTTCAGTACCTGAACTCTAGAAATGCCACAGTTCTCAAAACCAAATTCAATAATTGAAAACATAAATAAATGCATTTCATCAAACTCTTTTCTCAATAAAGAGCTGCACACACAACATTGTATTTTGACACTGAACAGATTCTGTGCACACATCTGGACTTGTCCATTGGCAGCTCTTTCTGAACTTGTTTTGTTTAGGCTAAAGTAGCTGCTAATGCCAACTTGTTAGGGTAAATTAGCTGTTAACATTATTTTGTTTAGGCTTTGGATAAAAGTGTCCACTAAATGAAAATGAAATTGCTAAAAAAGCTGCTAATGTTGTCTTTTTTCAGCTGAAGTGTTAGATAATGTTGTTTATATGAAATTAGCTGCTTGTGTTGTTTTGTCTTGGCTAAAGTAGCGGCTAATGTTATTTTGTACAGGCTAAAGAAGCTGCTAAAGTTGTGTTTATAGCCTGAAGAAGTGGCAAATGACGGCTTTTGAGGCTAAAACGGCATGTAATGTTATCTTATTCAGGCTAACATAGCTGCTTAAGATGTCTTGTTTAGACAGAGGTACTAAAGTTATCTTATATTGGTTAAACTAGCTGCTGATGTTGTCTATCTAGGCTAACGAAGCAGCTAATGTTGGCTTTTTAAAGCTAAAGTAGCAACTTATGCAACCTTGTTCAACGGCTACAGATGACTTGTTTGGACTAAAGTTGTGGTTAATTTTATTTGTTTTCGTGTAAAATTGCTGCTAACGTTTTTTTCTTTAGGGTAAAGTCGTGAATATTGATGTTTTGATTAGGCTAAAGCAGCTGCTAATGCTATTTTTTTAAGGTTCATGTAGCTGCTAATCTTGTTTTGTTTAGGCCAAAATAGTTACGAGCTCCTTTTTGTTTAGGCTAAAGTAGCAGCTAACATCCTGTTAGCTATCATCGCAGCTCACATTGTCTTGCTTAGATTTAACATACCTGCTAACATTGTCATGTTTAGGATAAAGTAGGTTTTAATATTGCTTTGCTTAGGCTAAAGTACCTTCAAATATTATTTTGTTTAGGCTAAACTAACTGCTTACATTTTGTTTTTGCTGCTAATTTGTTTTGTTTAGGCTAAAGTAGTAACTTTTGCTATTTTGATTTGGCTGAAAAAGCTGCAAACTTTATTTTGTTTTGGCTAAAGTAGGAGCTAACGTTATTTAATTTAGGTTAACATAACAGCCATTGTTGTATTGTTCAGGCTAAGTAGCTTCTACTGTTATTTTGTTTTGGTTAAAGTTGAGAGCTTAGTGGCTAACATTGAATTATTCAGGCTAAAGAAGCTACTAGTGCTGGTGTGTTTAGGCTAACATAGCTACAGTTATGTTGTTTAGGCTAATGTAGCATCTAATGTTATGATGTTTAGACTAAGGTAGCTGCTCAATACATATTGTTTCTGTTAGAGTAAATTCTAACAGTATTTCATGTAGGCTAAAGTAGCTGTTTGCATTTTGTTGTGGTTAAAATAGCTGCAAATGTGTTTTGTTGAGGCTAAAGTGGTAACTTTTGCTATTTCGGCTTGGTTAAAAGTGCTGCTAACTTTATTTTGTTTAGGCTCATGAAGGAGCTAACATTATTCAGATTCAGATTCACTTTATTGTCATTGCAACAAGTGCAACGAAAGGTAAGGTGCAGACCATACAGTGCAAAGTACTATATATATATATATATATATATATATATATATATATATATATATATATATATATATAAAAAAGCTTTGTGATAATAAAAACAAAAAACACAAAATGACAGGATGGATTTAAATTAAGAGAGAAATCTTGTTATGGTTAATATAACAGCTAATGTTGTCTTGTTTAGGTGGAGTGGCTTTTGTTGTTTTGTTTAGGTTATTGTGGTAGGTTATTAGCTTCTACTGTTTTTTTGTTTTGGTTAAAGCGGGGGGCGCATTGGTTAATGTTGAATTGTTCAAGCTGAAGAAACTGCGAATGTTGTTGCATGCAGCCAGTGTTGTCTGGTTCAGGCTAAGTATCTTTAAGTTTTATTTTGTTTTGGTTAAAGTTAGGAGTTAGTGGCTAACATTGTTTTGTTAAGGCTAAAGAAATGCTTATGTTGTTGTGTTTAGGCAACACCAGCTTCTAATATTACCTAATTTTGGTTGAAGTTGGGAGCTTAGTGGCTAACGTTGAATTGTTCAATCTAAAGAAGCTCCTACTGGCTTTGTGTTCAGGCTAACAAAGCTAAAGTTCTGTTGTTAGGCTAATGTAGCATCTAATGTTATTATGTTTAGGCTATATTAGCTGCTAACATTGTCTTGTTTCTGTTGAAGTGGTTTCTTACAATTTTTTTAGGCTAAAGTAACTGTTTACTTTTTATTTTGGCTAAATATACTGCTAGTATGTTTTGTTTAGGCTAAAGCAGCAACTTTTGCTATTTTGATTTCACCTAAAAGCTGCTAACTTTATTTTGTTTAGGCTTATGTAGGCACTAATGTTATTTTGTATGGTTAATATAATCGCTAATGTTGTCTTGTTTAGGTCAAGTGGTTTCTGTTACTTTGTTTAGGCTATTGTGGAAGGTTATTAGCTTCTACTGTTTTTTTGTTTTGGTTAAAGCGGGGTGGCAAAGTGGTTAATGTTGAATTGTTCTGGCTAAAGAAACTGCTAATGTTGTTGCTTTTAGGCTAACATACCTAAAGTTGTGCTGTCAAGGTTTGCATAGCAGCAAAAGTTGTCTTGTTTAGGCTATTGTAGCATCTAATCTAGCTCATTTAGCCTCGGTACCTCAGTCTGTTTGTTTGTACCAGAGTCTTGTTTGAAAAATAGCTGATGTTGAAACAGATCAATTTGATTGATTTTAACTAGGATTGTGGAATTTCAGTGGTTTTGGCACCAACGACCAAGCGTCTGTCAGTGTGACACCTTTAGGAGTAAATTTAGGATCTGAACACTTCTTCTATCGTTGCTTCATATTGTGATCCAAAGCAGAGCACACGCATCCTCCCGGCCTCAGATGTTACATAATCCTCGGCCCTGCGACCCTCCACCTCCTCTCGGCTTCGTTCCTGCACCTCTGTTCACTCTTTTCTTCTTGTCATCACTTGTCAGGTTCTGAGCGATGTTTCCTGCAAACGCTACATCCCAGACATGTCGTACATGTGGCACTTTGCATTCAGATCAGCCCTTTTTACTGCGTTGTGCATGAAAATATGCGTGCAGAGGTTTGGAGAATAAATCTGAAGTCTAGTCTCATGATCTGGCTGCAGCTGTGAGGCATTTCTCAGTGCCGGACTGGTGGAGAAGCAGAAAGGATGCAGCCGCCTCGCTGCAACCACACTGAGCCTCTTGTTCCGACATTGTTTGAGGTCAATCATCTGACAGACTTCCAGGTCTGGTTAATGACAGCACTGGTCCTTCCGTTCACTGCATGTGGAACTTGTTACTTCTGCTACCGAGGTTTTGTTTTCACCTCTGAAATCAGCTGCAACAAGCACCGATTAGTCCGGGCTCAGCCATTAATGGAGCGTAATGTGCTCTTTTAACTTTCCTTTTATCACACTTAAATCACTAAATAGACTAAATGACTAATTAATGATCTGCCCAGTGAGATGAGAAAAGCTTCTTCCTTCTAATGGTTGTGCTGCTCTAAAGCCTCTCTCTTTGCAGCCTTGTGAAGAAAAGCACATTTCAAATTAACTTTTTTATAATTATAATTTACATTAATTACACATAAATTAATTCATTCAATTAGTTAAACAGAAGCTGCTAATTGGATTGCAATCATCTGAGACCTTTCACTGTTTTTCTCTCAGTTTCAAGTCATTCTGACAGCAGGAACTGGAGTTTTCAGTACGTGATGCAGGTTAGCAGCTGTGTTTTCATATCCAGCTGTCCACAAATACTGAATTCTCTCCCTCACATTAATACAATTTTTGCTGTTTCCTGAAAGAGATTCATCCTCGTCTGTGCAGCTCTGCAGGTCGACGTGAACTCTGTGAACCTGAAGCTGTTTCTGTGTGTTTTCTTTGTTCCCGTCACGTTTTTACTCACCGTGGGCTCATTTTTCACTGCATTATAAAGTCCTGCACCTCTGTGGAAACGGAGCAATCATGACTAGAAAGAGAGAGAACTCGAAACTGACTCTGCTCAGCATTTCTAGAAAGATGTTTCACCATGCTAAATGTATCTCCAACAACTTGCTCCTCTGTTCACTGTTTTTAAGCCATGCTGCTTTTATTTTATTGATCCGGTAGGTTTGATTTTCCTCTCAGTCTCTCTGTGGAAACACCGTTTTCATTTGAAAACTCTGCATCACAACTGAGTCAGCTATGGCTTCTCAGTTTTGCCGAGGAGCGACTGGTCATTGCAAGCAATTTCTTTTTGGCAAATTTTTAAATGCGACATATGGAACAAGAAAAGCACTCAGAGAGCTCAGTACTCCGACAATGCAGCCATTTAATATAGATGTACCAGAGAACAAAATGGCCTTGCGCTGAGCACAGGCGTGTGTTATGCATGTGTACGTTATGTACGGATACCAAATCACGTGACTTAAATATGTAGCAGGCGACGGGAACTGATGGGACTCAGAAACACCCCCACAATTTAATCAATTGTTCCTTGTATCATTTCCGACAGATAAGTCCGCAGCGGTGGATTTTTAGTAGTATCACAATCATGTGATCATCACATGTTGTCATAGTTACAGTGACGCCATGCCCCTATCTCGCAATGATAAAGAAATCTTTAACAAATCTGTGGATTCAGACTATAAGTTGCATCACAAAATCTAATCATTTGGTCCTTGTGTCATTTCTAACCTTCCCTGAAAATTTCATCTAAATCCGTTAGTCCGTTTTTGAGTAATGTTGCAGACAGACAGACAGACAGACAGAGACAGACAAACGTATGCCGGTAGTAACATAACTCCGTCATTCCTTGGCAGAGCAATAAAGTGATTTTGCTAAAATATTAAAATTTAAAGTCTAGATTTGTTTAATTTTCCAGATGGAACCACACATAACCTATGACACGTTCAGGGACCATCAAAAAGTTGAAAATCTGAGGATTTTTCCATCTTTTCAGTTTCTTGCTTTGATAAGTGATGCTGTTTTGGCCATTTCTATAAAAAAAAAAAAAAAACAGGTTGATAGGGTGAACTCAGTTTGGTTTTAGTGATTGACAGAGATACAGGAATTAGACTTATAAATCAGACCATTAACTGTAAGAAAAGAAAACAAACACAAAGGAAAGCTTATTAAGATATTAATATAAATCATGACTGTTTGCTGAAACATCACCGTCAGATTTCACCTTTGCTTTTATTGTCCTGTGAGCACACAGAGCGCTAGCAAGCTGAACAAACTGACCTCATCTCTTATTAGTGAAGTTTGAATTTATTAGTCACATCTAGAACTACAGTTTAAATGTACTTCGGATTTTGCTTTTTGCTTTTAAACATGCAATTAATTTCTGAACACAATTTACGAACATTTGTGTGCAAAATAGTTTTATTTTTCCCACTTTATCTGCTGCTCACCGTTTGTTAGCACCACCTTGTGGGCATTTTTGGAAATATTACACTGAATTCATAACCAGCATGGCTCATACGCTTCCTCCTAAAATACACTCACTGAGCACTTTATTTCAAACACTTGTGCAGTCTAAAACTACTCATATTTTCCCTTAATTTGTCCCATGTTTTTGGACAAAACATTACAAACAGTCCTCTAGCTACCTCAGATATAAACGCAAAATCAAAAATTCATGTTGTACAACAAAAATGGAAAATATTGAAGCTTTCTTACAGTAGAATTTATATGAGAGATTTTACCATTTCTAAAAAAGTGCTCAGTGAGTGTTTATATTCCAAAAATGTTTTACAAAACATTTAGGCTTCACTGAATTATTGACATGATTATACATTAATTTATTATGTTTAATTTTATGGAAAATAGTGAAAAAATAACCATCACAGCTTCTATTTTCACTTTAATTTACAGTGATTTTAAAGAACAAAGCAGAAATTCCTTACATCCAGTCGACTACTTATGTCAACACTTCACTTGACTAATAAAAATAATAATTTATTAATTTAATATGAGTTGAGATTTAACAGTAGTTTAAGTACAGTAATAGCAAAATCACTAAGCTAGCTACGTTTAGCAGGAGCTCAGCTGGTTTTTCTTGTACTTTATGAGCTGATTTAGCTGCTGCCTTATTTACTTATGTAGAATAATCACCAAAAATAAATATTTATAATATAAACTCAATTCAATTTAGTTGCTAATATGACAAATCCTTGTTATAAAACATGGCTCTTGCGGACCACAACACAACGTAATGCACAGCTGTGACCATGTGTAGGACAAACTTTAAATCTGCGTAACTTAGTCGACATGAATGTGATTCATTTGAGAATTTTTTACAGTTAATATTTTAGCAGAGCTGCAAAATTCCTGCTCAGGATTGATGTTCGAGCCAAACCGGCCTGTTGCTTGACATTAAAAGCAGCTAAAGCGGCCTAATTGGAAGATTTTTGCAGATTCGGTGCAGGTGTTGTTCCTCTGAGTGTTTTCCAGCGTGAGTTGTTCTCACTGCGCTCGTTTCCAGTTTCTATTGTTGTCTGTGTAAATGCATGTAGGAGGGGCTCAAACTGACATTTTAGTGCAACAAAGCTGCTTTGGAAAGTGGAGACCAGGAGGCCGGCGGCAAGAGGCCACCGGTGGAGGGCTGCATAGCACAGCAGTCACACCCAGCGCTGTTTGCACAAACCAGGACACACTGCAGCCAGAGTGTGTGTGTGTGTGTGATCAGCCTTTAGGAAAGCTTTTTAAGCGACAGATCTGTCCGTACCGACTCATCTTTGCAGTTTCTCTCGTGACAGCAGTGTGAGAAATTCCAGTTATTCCCCTGTGGCGCCGCTGCTCGTCTTTTGAAGAGACGCACCTTGAGTTTGGCTTTTAATAGCTGCTGTGACATCAGAGGGCGGTGGGATTTGTGGTTACCTTAAATGTTGCTGTAAAGCATCAGCTGCTCAGAGCGTGGAACATGTTTACAGCCCCTCGCAGGGTAATAAAGAGGCTGCGACTGATCTGCACGGCTGCTGCGCCTCACCTGCATGAATGGTTACTGCATAAACTCAGATTTATTCCAATTTGTCTGCTTTTATTTAATTTGATTATTGACTCGTTACAAAAAATGCATCACTGAAGTTGAATATACAGTTAATCAAACTCTGTCCAAGTAATAAACATACAGACGCCTCAAGCAAGTCACTATTATTACATCTGACGACCAACATTTATCATCAGTATTAACACATCTGACAGTTAATTTAATTAATAATTGTTTCATTGTTCAGTGTGTAAATGTACAGATTCTCTAGAAAGACCTGGTAATGTTTCCCAGGACCTAAGAAAACATTTAGATTTATTTTTTTATCCAGCTAGCAGTCAAAAATTCAAAGATGCTGAGTTTACTATCATAGAAAACCACAAAAAAATAGTAAATATTCACAAGCTTAATACATCAACAATACATTTACAAATGAGATTAGCACCAGTTTTAACCCCCAAATCACATGAGCCAAAAAATAAGATGGCAGCTCATGAGATCTGCTGCACTAGCTACCTTTAGCAGGGGTTTAGCTGCTTTTGTCTTCTACCTTATGAACTGATTTAGCTGCTGCCTTGTTCAATTATGGAGAATATCAAACTTAATCATTAGGTTGCCTTATTAAAATGGATGTTTTTCATTTGCAAATAGAAAATCACAGTGACAGCAAAATTTTATCTAAATCTAGCTAAAGTTAGTTTTAGCATCAGCTAAGGCTAGCTCAAACTATATCAGCAGCTAGTTTTCCCTTGATGGGGCTCTGTGACTTTACCTATGTAGTTAGCATTTTCTATGACTTTATTTGTGTATTTAGCATCTTCTGTGACTTTATTTGTGTATTTAGCATCTTCTGTGACTTTAGCTGAGTAGTTAGCTGTCTTTCCATGAATTTAGCTGTGTAGTTAGCCATCTCTTTATGACGTAAACTGTCTGTTCACCATCCTCGTTCACTTTAGCTGTGTAGTTAGCATCTTCTATGACGTTAGGTGTGTAATTAGCTGTCCTTCTGTGATTTAAGCTGTGTAGTTAGCACATTTTCTGGTTTCGTCTGTGTTATTAGCTGCTTTTGTGAGTTTAGCTGCAGTTAGCCATTTCTCTGTGACTTAAACTGTCTGGTTTACCGTGCTCTTTGATTTTAGTTATGTAGTTAGGATCTTCTGTGACTTTAGCTGGCCATTAGCTTCTTCTATGACTCTAGTTGTGCTGTTGTGCTTCTTCTAGTACTTTAGCTGTGTAGTTAGCTGTCTTTCTATGGCTTTAGCTGTGTAGTTAGCTGTCTTTGTGTGACTTTAGCTGTGTAGTTAGCCGTCTCTCTATGACATAAATGATCTAGTTACCATCCTTCTTGACTTTAGCTATGTAGTTAGCATCTTCTATGACTTTAGTTGTGCTGTTAGCTTCTTCTATTACTTTAGCTGTGTAGTTCGCATCTTCTATGACTTTAGGTATGTAATTAACTGTCTTTCTGTGATTTAAGCTGTGTAGTTAGCACATTTCCTGGCTTTTGCGGTGTAGTTAGCTGCTTTTGTGAGTTTCGCTGCAGTTAGACGTCTGTGACTTTAACTGTGTTTTTAAACTGTCTGTATGACTTTAGCTGTGTAGTTACCATTGTGTTTGACTGAAGTTATGTACATAGCATCTTCTATGACTTTAGCTATGTTTTCGCTCCTTCAATGACTTTAGTTGTGTAATTAGCTTTCCTTCTGTGATTTCAGCTATGTAGCTAGCGTATTTTATGACTTTAGCAGTATCGTGAAGTGCTGACTTGAGTTTAGCTGCAGTTGACCATCTTTCTATGACTTTATCTGAGCTCTTAGCACATTTTATCACTAATGTTGTGTAGTTGGTGTCTCTCTATGACTTTAACTGTGTGGTTTATTACTTTCTGACATTATCTGTGAAAGTGACTTTCTAGTACACACTGAATTCTGGCTCGTTGAGGCAACTTATTAATCTGTTTCCTCTGAAATGATACATTTCTATGGCTGAGTATTTTTACATAGTGAAAATCCATATATTGCTACTTTGTTTGGCCTGTAAGGAGCAGTATTAAGGCTCAGTAAAGGCCCAATTTTTGCTCCGGGTTCCTTCAGGAGGCTAATCCGGCCTTGAGCAAACTGGGCTGAGCTGCTGCAGCCGGTATGAGGAGGCTGGAACCAGATTTAACCTGCAGACCAGTAAACAGTCGCTGAGGTTAAGGAGGCGTCAGTGCAGAACCTCCACATGGAGCGAGCACACTTGGACCACCAGACCTCCTCCTGTTCTTCTGCTTCTTCTTCCTGTTGTTCTAAGCGCCTGTTTCATTCAGTTAGGATCTGGAGTCAATCACTGCGTCCAACCGTGAGTATGGATGATGATGCTGTTGATGTAATGCGTATGAAATTGTAGTTTCTCTACCCTGGGGGTGATGGCTACAGGGCGTTGGAGTTATTTTACATCAGATCATCAGGGTTTTGATTTGTCATCTTGTACAGTTCAGATACATGTATGCAGTTGCTCAGCGCAGCTCTAAATGTTGCTATAGTATGAGTGACGTTTCGATAAATGGATCGAAAATTCCATCTAATCAGGTCTGCAGCTTGTTCCCTCTGTTGATCCACTGATGTATCATCCAGAGCTCTGTTAACAAGTTAAGTATTCCTTCATCTCATGGTGCTCTGCTGCTCTGAAACCGTCCTCTGGAGTCTCATCGGTCGACTCTCAGAATCGAATATTACACAAGTTTGCACAGAGAGGCTGCTTTCAACAGTTAAACAGCTATTGGATATTGGATGAATCATTTTTTTAGCAGCAGTTTGTGGTTCCAGCTTCTCAACTGTGAGACAATGTTCTGCTTTTCTCTGCTTCATATCAGCAACAATGGAGTATGTTTGAGTTGTGAATTGTCGTTGTCAGCAGCTATCTTTCCCTTGCTGGAGCTCTATGGCTTTACCTATGTAGTTAGCATCTTCTGTGACTTTAGCTGCAGACGTAGCGGTCTTTCTTTGACTTTAGCTGTGTAGTAAGCATCTTCTATAACTTTACCTGTGTAGTTGGCTCTCTCTTTCTATGGCTCTCGCAGCACCATTAGCTTCTCCTATAACTTTAGCTGTGTAGTTAATATCTTCTTTGACCTTAGTTTTGTAGTTAGCTGTCAGACTACATCTTTAGCTGTGTACTTAGCATCTTGTAGGACTTTAGCGGTGTAATTAGCATTTTCTTTGACTTTAATATGTAGTTACCGGTCTCTTTATGACTTTAGCTGTGATCTTGGCTGTCTATCTTTGTATTTAGCTTTGCTATTAGCTTCTTCTATGATTTTAGCTGTGTAGTTCGCATCTTCTATAACTTTAACTGTGGAGTTAGCGCTCTATTTCTATGACTCTAGCAGCACTATTAGCTTCTCCTATAACTTTAGCTGTGTAGTTAATATCTTCTTTGATCTTAGTTTTGTAGTTAGCTGTCAGACTACATCTTTAGCTGTGTACTTAGCATCTTGTAGGACTTTAGCGGTGTAATTAGCATCTTCTTTGTCTTTAATATGTAGTTACCGGTCTCTTTGTGACTTTAGCTGTGTTCTTGGCTGTCTATCTCTGTATTTAGCTTTGCTATTAGCCTCTTCTGTGACTTTAGCTGTGTAGTTCGCATCTTCTATAACTTTAGCTGTGTAGTTAGCTCTCTCTTTCTATGGCTTTCGCTGCACCCTTAGCTTCTATGACTTTAGCTGTGTAATTACCATCTGCTTTGACCTTAGTTATGTAGTTAACTGTCAGACTACATCTTTAGCTGTGTACTTAGCATCTTGTAGGACTTTAGCGGTGTAATTAGCATTTTCTTTGACTTTAATATGTAGTTACCGGTCTCTTTATGACTTTAGCTGTGATCTTGGCTGTCTATCTTTGTATTTAGCTTTGCTATTAGCTTCTTCTATGACTTTAGCTGTGTAGTTTGCATCTTCTATAACTTTAACTGTGGAGTTAGCGCTCTATTTCTATGACTCTAGCAGCACCATTAGCTTCTCCTATAATTTTAGCTGTGTAGTTAATATCTTCTTTGACCTTAGTTTTGTAGTTAGCTGTCAGACTACATCTTTAGCTGTGTACTCAGCATCTTGTAGGACTTTAGCGGTGTAATTAGCATCTTCTTTGTCTTTAATATGTAGTTACCGGTCTCTTTGTGACTTTAGCTGTGATCTTGGCTGTCTATCTTTGTATTTAGCTTTGCTATTAGCTTCTTCTATGACTTTAGCTGTGTAGTTCGCATCTTCTATAACTTTAGCTGTGTAGTTAGCTCTCTCTTTCTATGACTTTCGCGGCACCCTTAGCTTCTTCTGTGGCTGTGTACATAGCATCTTCTAGGACTTTAGCTGTGTAGTTAGCATCTTGTAGGACTTTATCGGTGTAGTTAGCATCTTCTGTGACTTTAATATGTAGTTAGTTGTCTCTTATTGACTTCAACTCTGTTCTTGGCTGTCTATCTTTGTATTTAGCTATGCTGTTAGCTTCTTCTACAAATTTAGCTTTAGGTATGTAGTTAGCTGTCCTGTGATTTCAGCTGTGTAGTTAACGAATTTTATGGCTCTAGCAGTGTAGTTATGTGCTTAGTCTCATCGGTCGGCTCTCAGAATCAAATATTACACAAGTTTGCGCAGAGAGACTGGTTTCAACAGTTAAACAGCAGATATTGGATGAATCATTTTTTAACAGCAGTTTGTGGTTCCAGCTTCTCAACTGTGAGACAATGTTCTGCTTTTCTCTGCTTCATATCAGCAACGACTGAGTGTGTTTGAGTTGTGAATGGTCGTTTTGGGAAACATGCGATGATCATTTTACTGTGATAATAACAATTTTTGGATAATTTAACAATGAAAATTGACATTAATTGCAGCATCTTCAGGAAATACTTGGCTTTGCTGTGCCTTATCAAATACCGTACAAACATTGAGTTCATTAGGCATAAAATCTGCCAGATCTCGGCCTGCAATTAACAATTACATCAGTTATTCTGCAGATTATTGTCTTAACTGTCCATGAAACATTGAGAAGTAGTGTCTAAATCTGTCTAAAGCTTAAAGATATTCAGTTACTAACATAAAAAAATAAGAAAGTCTGTAAATATTCACTTTTAAGAAGATGAAACAAGTCAAATAATTTGCCGTTTCAGCTCTAAATATAGTAGCAAAATTAAAATGTTCTCCTTTGTGTATAAATATCAATACATTTCTTGCTTTTTTTAAAGTTTAAATTGTTATATTGTTGAAAACTCTTTACTCAGTGTTGAATTTGAGTCCATTTAAATGCTACTTAACTCCAACTGTGACAGGTTTTAGGGATTAACAATAAATATTATGTGACAAATTGAATAATTGCTTCAACTGAAATCAAATGTTTTGTCCATGAAACATTGAGAAATAGTGTCTAAATCTGTCTAAAGTTTAAAGATATTCAGTTACTAACCTAAAAACATAAGAAAGTCTTTTGAGAAGATGAAACAAGTCAGATAATAAGTCAATTCAGCTCTAAATAAGGTAGCAAATTAAAAAGTTCACCTTTTTGTATAAATATCAATATATTTCTTGCTTTTTTAAATAGTCGTATTGTTGAATTTGAGTCCCATTTAAATGCTACTTCACTCTCACGTTAACTGGTTTTAGGGATTAACAACAAATAATCTGTGACAAATTGAATAACTGCTTCAACTCAAATCAAATATTCATCTTCTCAAATGTGGAGATTTGTTGCTTTTCTCTATAAATTTGATACAATCTGAGGTTTTAAACTGAATGTGGGTATATTTCATCAGACAGAATAACAGGATAAAACTTGTAAAATGAAATTATAAACCAAAATAAACAACCATCCGTCCATTTTCTTGTGCTGAGTGGAAGAGAAAAAGGCTGATTAAGCTCCAGACGTTGGAGACACTGATGGAAAACTTTGTAGAGAAGTCAATCCCAAACCAAAATGAGTGAATGAATTATTCAGAAATACATTGATATAATGAATGTTGGTGTAAAATCAACCGGGAACTGATTATTGATCTAATAACCACCAGACATTTGAAGCTTCCAGGGTCTTAAAAGTGAGAATTTGCTTCTTTTCTTGATGTTTACACTGGTATCAGTATTTTTATTGCATTTTTACACACTAATTGAGAAGATAATTAACTGAATAATGAAAAATAAGGACAAATTGCAGCCCTTATACACACACAAATACTCAAATTTAGTAAATACGTCAACATAAATAATTATTATTGACATAATAACAGTCTACATAGAAAGTTGCATGTTTTTTATATGCATTGTCTGTGATTTATCCTGTTTTGGGTCTGACTGTAGTGATGTTTTTCAGGTAAGAGGAAGCCGGTGCTCAAGCTCCCCCAGGAGGTGTTTGAGCAGCGAACTCCTGCACCAGTGTGAGTTTTATTAATCTCATCCAACCTTAAATTCTGCTGCAGTTCTTCATTGTTCCTGTTTTATCTGATCGCTTTAAAACCAAATCAGAATGCTGACTGTGTGAGATGAAAATCCAGCAAACAGGAGGAGAAAGTTCTGCAGATATCATCATTTCTGAGCTCTCACTCACTCAGTTGTCTTAAAGAGGCTTTAACAGCAAATACATGTGAAAAATTTTTTATTTCTTTATGTCTTTCTCATCATATTAGTGATATTTGCACATTTTCAATTAGTTAAAATTGCCTACAGAATTATTTATATGTTTTTCTCTTATTTTTTGTTCACTTTTAGCTCAGTTATTCTTAAAAAAAGGTTTTATGTCATTTTATTTTTTTAATTAAATGTTTTACATTATTTGTAACATTGATTGTTATTGTAGTTTTTATTTATTTTAATTCTATTTTTATCATGTTGCTTCATAGGTAAGTTAGGTAGATTGTTTTATAGGTTTTTACATTTATACATTGTTTTTATTTATTTTTTTAAAATTTTGTTGTTAGTGTTTTTGTATTTATTTATAGTTATATTTTATATTATCATTTTATATATGTAATTTATGTTTTTTTTACTTTAAGTAGTTTTATTTAAATATAAAAGGTAACTGATATGCACTTATATATTTACTTTATTCATTCACCTACTTATTCCATTAGTTGTAATAAATTATTAACTATACAATTATATTGTTAAAACATATTGTTTTATATGTTTTTTAAAAATACTTTTGTATTTATTTTTAATCATAAAATCGTATTTTTTCATTATTGTATATATTTATTTTTTGTTTGTTTTTAATTGAATTAATTTTATTTAAATGTAAAGGGCAACTAGTCTTATTACACTTATTTATTTACTTTATTAATTTACTTACTTATTATTTTACTTTTCATTAATTATTAACTATAAAATTATGTTGTTATATTGTTTTATATTTTTTTAACATACTAAAATGTGATTATTTTCATTATTTTGTGTATGTATTTTTATGTTTGTTTTTAGTCAAATTAATTTTATTTAAATGTGAAGGGTAACTAGTCTGCACTTATTCATTTTCTTTTTTACTTACTTATTCTATTAGTTTTAATTAATAATTAGCTGTAAATCATATTATTATATCAAATAGTTTAATATATTTTAAAATATTTTTAATGTTGTTTGAATGTGATTATTACATTATAAATGATATTTTATGCATCTTGTTTCATGTGTATTCATATGTTATTTTTAGATAATTCTATTTATTTAATTTGATCATTATTATAGATTTTAATTGAATATTTAAATGACATAAATTTAAATGCATGTAATTATAAAGTTATGATTTTGTTTTCAAAATAATTCTATTCTTTCTCAGTTTAATGACTACTTTTTTATTTTATGTATTTTTTTGTTATTATCTTATCAGTTATTAATTATTATACCTCTGTTGTAATTGTGTTTGTTTATCACCTGATATTCATCAGCCCAGGATGAGCAGTTTAAGTGAATAAATGTTTCCATTCATTCATATTTTAACTTTATCGTGAATTATCTGGTTTCAAGGTTTAAGACGGACTTTACTCTCATAAATTCAACATAAATCCATTCTGTTTAGTTAATTCTGCTATTTAATTTAATTTTTTCGTTGATTTGCATTTTTTCTTTGATATTTTAAATGTAAAATCCATTTTTCAGTGGTTTTTATGTAATAAAATGTGTTTGTGTGTTGCAGACCTCCCAGAGATTTGGATTCTAAAGCTTGTGTGACGATCGGAGAAAAGGTAATTTCAGCTCATTTTTTTCTCTATTTACTGCCGTCTTTCTGCATTTCTTTGTCCCATTCATGTTTTTTCTCTCACCTCTTACATAACTTTGGCCGTTTTTCCTCCTGGCTCTGTTTTTCCGGTCGATCCACTCGGTTTGGCTTCATATCGAGTCTGTTCACTGTAAAGAACAGCCGGCTGAACATTACAGCCGGATTGAACACTTCTGATTGTGGGGAGGCTGGAATGCTCTTTATTGCCCATCAGGCAGTAAAAATATTTATTTTAAACTCATCAAATAAGTGGAATTTTCCACTGGCAGAGCTTCCTGCCTTTTCTCTGCTCCAGTTGGCCACGAGTCAGAGAGAATGTTTTGTTTTTTTCTCCTTCGTGAATGATGTGAAAAATGAAGGAGCTTTAAAACAGAGATGATGAATTCAGTTCTGTCTTCTTCTTGTGTTGGAGCAGAACTTCGAAGTAAAGGCCGATGACCTGGAGCAGATTTGCGAGCTCGGCCGAGGAGCTTATGGAGTCGTGGACAAGATGAGGCACGTGCCCAGTGGACTGATCATGGCCGTGAAGGTGAGTAAAAGAACCAGAGATGCTGCTGAAGGAAGCTGCAGCACATTAATTTGCATCAAAACTACGATAAATATGCTTCTTTTTTTCCACATCTTTGAGGTTATTGGTGGTCTAAACTGCCT
The DNA here is from genome assembly GCF_022539595.1 of Amphiprion ocellaris. Taxonomy (NCBI): domain Eukaryota; kingdom Metazoa; phylum Chordata; class Actinopteri; family Pomacentridae; genus Amphiprion; species Amphiprion ocellaris. The sequence continues at coordinate 9,562,413 of NC_072783.1, forward strand.
GTAGCTTAATTAAACTTGTCATTTCTTTTACATTTTTATTTCAACATAAGCCTATGTTTTTCCCACAGTGGGGAAATTTGCAGCACTATATCAGCAAAAGGGAATAACGAAAAGCACTCAGCGAGCGCAGTACTCTGCCAAGGCTGCTCAGTCATTGTATCATTTCCAATAAATTTGTGACCGAAATCATGGCAACACAGAATGTGGCCATTCAATGTAGATGTACCCACAAGCAAAATGACCTTGCACTGAACACAGGCGTGTGTTATGGATGTGTACATTATGCACGGATACCCAATCGCATAGCCTAAATGTGTAGCAGGTGGCGGGAACTGATGGGACTCAAAAACACCCCCACAATTTAATCAATTGTTCCTTGTTTAATTTCCAACGGATAAGTCCACAGCGGCGGCAGGCTCCCCGGGAGCCATGGCAACGTAAACAAATGACACTTGACTGCAGATTTTCCTTGTACAACCTATTTATTGAATGGCCAGTTGAAAATGGCTTTTTAAAGGCTGAATGTTAAAATTAAAAAAAATATATTTGAACAAGCTCATCTGAAAACGCAGTCAGCTGTTATTCATACATGGTGTGTAGATATTAGCTTAATGCCATCAATAGTTTACTCACATTAGCGACACTGAGTTGGCACCGGGCCCAATTAACTGAAGCTACCGATATGCTACGTAACATTAGCTGGACAACAGTATTTTGCGAACGTCCATTTAACTTGTAAAATCTATTATGAGTTATCTTAAGCTAATAACTTTTCTCCAGTAAGTCGCTCCTCTGACTCTGACCAGCTGCCTGGGTGCTTGACGTGACGTCACTTTCAAGGCTGCGCTCTCGCGAGTAATTAACGTCGTATTAACCGACACACACACAATCACACACACAAAACAAGAGTAGATACTGAGCAAAGTAGTTATCTGTAGTTTACCTTAGTACTCATGACTACCCGACACAATGCAAGACTGCTGTGAAGGTGGAGACATGCGGCGGTGGAGTATTTGCGACGATTTAAAAAAAAAAAAAAAAAAAAAAAGATATTTGAAGGAGTGGCGGCAGGATTCAGAATGAATGTAGAGGAAACCCTGAACTGTTTTTGATTTATTTAGTTGATTTAATTTGTATTACTTCTTTTTTTTCATTTTCTCAATCATTTCCTGTTAAGCACTTTGACTAACGTCTACATTTGATGAGGTACTTTAGAAATAAACTTGATGGAGTCTCATCTTCGCTTCAGAAAGAACCAGCTGAAGTGGTTCAACATCAGATTAAGATGCCTCCAGGTCTCTTCCTTTTCCAGGTTTTCCAGGCAGGACCAACAGGGAGGAGACCCAGAACTCACTAGATGGATCACATATCTCATCTGGCCTGGGAACACCTCAAGATCCACCAGGAGGAGCTGGAAAATGTTGCTTTGGAGATGTAGAACAATCAGCTTTACCTGCTGCCACCAAGACCGAGACTTCTGGATAAACCTGAGGAAATTATTACATAAAACCAAATAAATATAGACTACTGAAGTATTAGAACCACTAAGAGCATCCAAAAGTGAGTTTAAACATGAACGTCTTGAGATTTTTCTTAAAATATTATATGAAGAACACGGGATTTAAAGAAAAAGTCCATTCCAATGTTTTGGCGACGCTACAGCAATGAAACAATCTTATAGCCACCAGGCATGACTGGAGGAGTCATAGGTGTCTTGGTGACCTCCCTCACTAGTTTCTTTCTTGTAACTTCTTCAGAAGACCCATAGGTGTCTTGGTGGCCTCCCTCACTAGTCTCTTTCTTGTAACTCATTCAGAGGAGTCATAGGTGTCTTGGTGGCCTCCCTCACTAGTTTCTTTCTTGTAACTTCTTCAGAAGACCCATAGGTGTCTTGGTGGCCTCCCTCACTAGTCTCTTTCTTGTAACTCATTCAGAGGAGTCATTGGTGTCTTGGTGGTATCCAAAAGTGAGTCTAAACATGAATGCCTTGAGATTTTTCTTTAAGTATTCAATGGATGAGGAACACTTGATTAAAAGAGAAACGCTATTCCAAAGTTTTTTAGGTGCTACTGCAAAGGAACAATCTCCCACCCACTAACCAAGATTGGAGGAATCATGGGTGTCTTGGTGGCCACTCTCACTCTTCTCATTCTTACAGGGTCACTCAGGTTTTGAGTTTTTGAGAGTTTCTGAAATGCACCAAGGTGTCAACCCATGTGATAGAACTAATGTCAGACTTAAAGGTGGTAAATGAAGAACTGACTCAGTCTCTAGTTAGGAAGAAGTGTTCCTGCTGCTCTTCAGTCCTGCTGTGGGCTACAGGTTACATTAGCTGCTGTCTGATGTTGAGGTGCATTGTGGGTAGCATTGTGTCGATCATGTATGTTTCCTGTTGTCGTCTCTCAGCGGATTCGGGCCACAGTGAACACTCAGGAGCAGAAGAGGCTTCTGATGGACCTGGACATCTCCATGAGGACGGTGGACTGTTTCTACACCGTCACCTTCTATGGAGCTCTATTCAGAGAGGTAACGTCTCAGAAACACTGACGCTCTCATCATCAGTCTGCTGCTTTTTACATATTCATGAATGAGAAATTAGTAAAATGGCAAATTCTGGTTGAATGAGGAAAAACTGGCCACAGGTTGCAGTGAAGCAAAGTTATTAAAATTATTTCAAGGTGTGCTGCAGAAACATTCAACCTTCTATTTATCAATTTAATGAGCTTTATTTGTGTAAGTCAAACAATTTCAGAAAAGTATGCAGATGACAAATGATAACATGTAAAGAGTAAAAGGATCTGAGATCAAAACAAATACAATTTGTGGAAAATTATATTTTGTTAAAATAACATAAAGTAATAGCACTAACAAAAACAAACATTAAATACATTTGATGCAAAATTAATTTAGAAAAAATGGTAAACAACAAAGATTAAATTTATTTTATGGGTGAAGAAGCAAAAGCCGCTTATAATAACAAAAGTAAATGAAAAGATTAAATCAAATTTATGGGAAAATATTAAACCAAACAGGATAATAATAATAATAATAATAATAATAATAATAATAATAATAATAATAATAATAATAATAATAATAATACAAAGAAGATGAAAGCAAGCATGAAATAAAATTGATCAAAAAGTAATAAAAATAATATTAAAAAGAAAAGCAAATATGAAAATGAATAGGTGTAAAGTAAGAATGATGGTGATGAATAATAATAAAAATTCTAAAATTAATAATAGTAAAAACAAACATGAAATAAAATTGATGTAAAATCTATAATGAAACAATTTATTATTATCATTATTATTATTATTATTATTATTAATAATAATAATAATAATAATAATAATAATAATAATAATAATAATAATAATAATAATAATAATAATAATAAATAAAGAATAATATAATAACAATAATAATAACAATAATAATTAAGAAATAATAATAAAATATATTTATTAAGACAATTAAAAAAAATACCACTAAGAGAAAATAGAACAATTTAAAGCGTGAATGAAACCACTGATGTAAGGAAAAAATTATTTTGTTAAAACTAAACTAAAAACTAAATGCTGAAGCTGACTCACCAAAAGTTCTGAACTAACCAGACTTGTGAGTTGCTGCTTAAACAGTTAAAGAACTTACTGGTTGATAAATTACATTTGTCACATTTCCGTCATTATTTAGTCAAAACCAGATTTCACCTGTTTCACATCATGTCAGCACAACTTCACCTCATGCTTTTTAAACTTGTTTCACTACTCAGACATGAATGAAGTCAGTCTCAGTTCAGTTAAATTGATTAGATGCACTAAAGATGATGAAATAAGTAAAAAAGATTAATAAACAGGAAATATAAAGTAGGTAAATCTGATAAAAACAGTCTCGTGCCAGTAATTCTGCCTCTATGTTCACTGATGACAAACACATTGGTGATAAAACCCTTCAGATACAGAAAGCTTCCTGCAGCAGTTACTGGATGTTCAGGATTTCCTCATCGTGACTCAAACTCTGGGAAATCTGCTGCTTCCTGTCTGTTTAAAATCCGGCCGCTTTGTTTTGCCATTTTTGTCCGAAACCTGCCTGTCTGTTGCCAGGGCGACGTGTGGATCTGCATGGAGCTGATGGACACGTCACTCGACAAGTTCTATAAGCAGGTGATCGAGAAAGGCCTGACCATCCCCGAGGACATCCTGGGAAAGATCGCCGTCTCAGTGGGTTTTTTTACTCTCAGCCTCTGTGACGCATATCTGTTCTGAAAGTCTCATTTGCTTATTAACTGCCTTTGTTATTACAGATAGTAAAAGCTTTGGAGCATCTGCACAGCAATCTGCAAGTCATTCACAGAGGTAAGAGCCTGAGTGGAAACCCATTAAACTCTCAGCGTCGATATCCACTCAGCTGCTTCTGTTTCTTCCTGCACACTCTTTCCACATCTTACTGAAGGGTCGTAATAGTGTTTACTGAAATAAGCATCTTTTTCTGGTTCTTTGCTGGAAAACTGAGCATGTTGGAAGTATTTTGTTGCCTCGTGAAAGATTGACAGTGAGGTAAAAATCGAGCATCAGCAGTAATGAGGGCGTTGCAGAGATGAGCCAGAAAGCAAAGCTTTTGATTCACCAGTCGATCAACTTTCTATTTCTGGTCAGTTAGCTAGTTTCTATTGCAGTGTTGACTTCTAAGATCTCCAGAAATCCTGTGCCGTGTCCGCCTACTGTTGCACCTATTCCTTTACACCTCAGGAATATTTACAATTCCGTAACATTTTTGTCTGCACAAGTGTAATATCAGATGATATTAATAGAAAATGCCAAATCCGAAGGAAAAAAAAAACGTTCATGTAACAGGACACATGATGGAAATTTTGTCAATCTGTGAACTCTTGCATCTGTGTGAGGAGATTCTCCACCATCAGCATTTTTATAATCAATCAAAAAAGTAGTTGAATTAGCCACTGCTGGATGTTGGAGGTGCTTTGATTTATACATGTTTTCCTTCAATGAAACCCAAACGCCATAGGAAGTTCTGAAATCTCCAGAAACCCTGTGCTGTGTCCGCCAACTGGTGCACCTCTTTCTATACACTTCAGGAATATTTACAGTAGCTGTGTTTCCACAGTTTATTTTTCTCCACATTTTGAAATCTTATATCAGATAAAATCAATAGAAGCAACAAAATTTGGAAAAACGTCCATTCTTTCCTCGTCTGTAACAGTACTCATGACGTAAATCTTGTCAAGTCTTTCAACTCTTGCAACTGTGCGAGGAGATTCTCTCATCCACGTTTTTATAATTAATCAAAAAATCTGTTGAAGTAGTCACTACTGGACATTAGAGGTGCTTTGATTTGTGCATTTCCCAATGACGAAGCCCAAACACAGTAGGAAGTTCTAAAATCTCCAGAAACCTTGTGGTGAGTCTGCCCACTGTGCTTGACACACCTCAGAAATATTTACAGCATCTGTTTTTCCGTAATGTTTTTGTCTGCACATTTTGAATTCTTACATTAGAAACATTAATAGAGAAGACAAAAACCTGTCTATGCTTTTCATGCATAAATAACGGTATGCATGACAAACAATTTTAAGTCTGCAAAGTTTTGCCAATCACCAATAGATGAGTTGTAATTGAATGTAGGAGGTACTTTGGTCGAAAGTTCTAAAATCTCCAGAAACCCTATGTGGTGTCCGCCCACTGTGCTTGCCACACCTCAAGAATATTTACAGTAGCTGTATTTCCATGAAGTATTTTCTATCTGCATTTTGAGGTGTTACATCAGATTAAATTAATAGGAACTGCAACATTTGTTGGAGGTGCTTTGGTTTGTACTGTACATGCTTCCCAGTGATGGACCCCAAACACAGTAGGAAGTTCTAAAATCTCCAGAAACCCTGTGCTGTGTCCGTCAACTGTGCTCGGCACACCTCAGGAATATTGACAGTACCTGTGTTTCCATACTGTTTTTTCTGCACATTTTGAAGTCTTACATCAGATAAAATCAATAGAAACAGCAAAATTTGGAAAAACTTCCATGCGTCTGTAACGGTATGTATGACAAAAAATTGAAGTCTGCAACGTTTTGAGATTTTCCATCATCCACATTATAATTCTCCAATAAATGAGTTGTAATTGAATGTTGGCGATGCTTTGATGGTGGGAAGTTCTAAAATCTCCAGAAACCTTGTGCTGACTCCGCCCACTGTGTTGGACACACTTCATCAATATTTACAGTAGCTGTGTTTCCATTAAGTATTTTTCTGTGCATTTTGAACTCTTACATCAGATAAAATTTATAGAAACTGCAAAATTTGTTGGAAGTACTTTGATTTGTAGAAGCTTTCCACTGATGGAGCCCAAACACAGTTGATTGTTGGAGGCGCTTTGATGGTGGGAAGTTCTAAAATCTCCAGAAAGCCTGCGCCATGTCCACCCACTATGTTTGATAGTTAGATTTATTGAAATCTACAACATGTAATAAATACTGGCAGCAGAAATGTTGACTGTACATAAACTGTAGCCGCGGAACTGAGATTACAAACCACATGTGGGTGATTTGACAGGTTATCCTTCCTGTGTCAAACCTCAGTGACCGCTGTCGAATCAAAGCACCAGAAAGACCACGAGAGACAAAAATAAAGTCCCACAGCTGATCTTTACCAGCGACTGTTTCAACTGGCTGATCTTTTAAAAAATACAAAACAGAATCAACACAACGACTATGACTGAAGCTGCTGTTTGTTTCCAGATGTGAAGCCCTCCAACGTCCTGATCAACACGCAGGGTCAGGTGAAGATGTGCGACTTCGGCATCAGTGGCTACCTGGTCGACTCCGTGGCTAAAACCATGGACGCCGGCTGCAAACCCTACATGGCGGTAAGACAGATTTATAAAATTGTTCGATTTATTTAGGTTTTTTTATTAGTAAATTGATTAATAAAAGGCCAAAACAGACAGGGAAAAGAATCAGTAATAGCTGTGTAAGAAGCTTCTAAACTGGATTTGAGACTTTCAGGGATTGTTATCCATAACAAAGTTTAATATTAGAACCACTTAGAGCCTCTAAAAGCGAGTCTAAACGTGAACGACTTGAGAGTGTTCTTCAAATATTCATTGGAAGAGGAACACTTGATTAAAAGAAGAACGCTATTCCAAAGTTTTAGAGATGTTACCAGTTGCAACTGGAGGAATCATAGGTGTCTTGGTGACCACTTTTACTAATATTTTTCTTGTAGCTCCTTCAGAGGAGTCATAGGTGTCTTGATGGCCACTTTTGCTAGTATTTTTCTTGTAACTCCTTCAGAGGAGTCATAGGTGTCTTGGTGGCCACTTTTGCTAGTATTTTTCTTGTAACTCCTTCAGAGGAGTCATAGGTGTCTTGGTGGCCACTTTTGCTAGTATTTTTCTTGTATCTCTTTCAGAGGAGTCATAGGTGTCTTGGTGGCCACTTTTACTAGTATTTTTCTTGTATCTCCTTGAGAGGAGTTGTAGGTGTCTTGGTGGCCTCCATCACTAGTCTCTTTTTGTGTCCCCTTCAGAGGAGTCATAGGTGTCTTGGTGGCCACTCTTACTCTTCTCATTCTTGTGTTTTCCGTTACGAAGCTGAGTCTAAGCTCATCTTTGTAATGACAAAACCAACTATTAAAGTCAGAGCTGCTGTCTGTCTATAAATCTGTTTCTTTCTGATATTTAACAATAAAAAATAGAGTTTTGCTTGTCAGGCTTTGATTCAACTGTTGAAAGTGTAAATTCAGTAAGTAATATCACCAAAATGTGAGCGACGGCGGTTTTAAAATGAAACTGAACTGATGAAGAGTCTGTAAAATGTTAAAAAGGCATCTGCACAACAAAAAATAAATTTCTACTAAAGTTCAGTCATCAGATGTTTGGTTAAACTGACTAGTCAAGTGTTTTACATGTGATTCATCCTCTAAATATTCCAGTTTTTGCTGAATTGATTTTGGTTTTAACGTGACTAATCTGGTATTGAAACACTGAATGTTGTCTCTGAACTATTTAACAGATATTTATACTTTCAGCTGGAATTTCCTTTAAAAAACAACTATTGATTGTGATTTATTTTTCTTTTTATATGCATTAACAGACAGAAAACGTAGCTTTTTGATCTGCATCTCAAAGATTAGATGTTTGGTGTGATGTGACTAATCAGCTAATTAACTCCAGTTGCTTGTTTTCTATCTCATTCTGCAAGGTTACAGCCTTTTCCAGCTGCACACACCACAAAGACTGAATAGATTTACATGTTTAGTCGCTCCAAAAATGTTTCAGATGATCAGATTTAGATGCTTGTTGAGTCTAATTGGCTGCAGTAGTTTTGATTATGCGTAACAAACGATGCATGCGGTGAGAGTTTCAGTTGAACTTTAATAACCTTTTGACTTATTGCAGTTGTTTGTTTTATTTTGCGCTTTGCTCTGTGTTTATCTGTATTTCTGAAGCTATTCTTGACAAACTGCTTCCAGTCACAGCTTCGGATCACAAGACACTTTCAGCCTCGGTTTTTGTCCCTCAGAATAGTTAGCAGAAGGAAATTTAAATTGATGAACTGACAGATTGAATTCAACGCAGTTATAAACCTTTAATACCTGGTTTTTAGTTTTTTAATCGACTTTCTTATTGAAGCGTTGTCTCCCTTTAAACCAGGTTACTAACCTCAGTGAGATTTCCCTTATTTATCATTAAACATCCCTCCTGTTCTTATTAAGAATAACTATATCTTGGAAGTATTTTGCTTTTTTTAGATTCTTACAGTGTGAACAAGGAAAACACTCAAAGAGCACAGTACTTCGCCAAGGCTGCTTAGTCGTTGTATCATTTCTGACAGCTGAAATCTTGAAAAAATTTGTGGCAGAAATCACAGCAACATAGAATATGGCCGTGTAATATAAATGTACCCCCAAACAAAAGGACCTTACACTGAGCACAGGTGTGTGTTATGCATGTGTACGTTATGTACGGATACTGAGTAATGTGACCTAAATATGTAGCAGGTGGCGGGAATTGATTGACTCAGAAACACCCCCACAATTTAATCAATTGTTCCTTGTATCATTTCTGACAGATAAGTCCTGATAAGTCCTCAGTGGTGGATTTGTAGTAGGATCACAATCATGTGATCGTCAGCAGGCAGCTGACGTAGTGTTCACTTGTTGTCATGGTTACAGTGACGCCGTGCCGCTATCTTGCAATGATACAGAAATCTTCAACAAATCCGTGGATCCAGACTATAAGCTGCATCACTGCCAAAATCTAAACACTTGGTCCTTGTGTCATTTCTGACCTTCTCTGGAAATTTTATCCAAATCTGTTTGTCCGTTTTTGAGTAATGTTGCTAACGGACAGACGGATGGACAAACGTACGCTGATCGTCACATAACTCCACCATTCCTTGGTGGAGTAATGATATGCAGCACATTAACAAGTATGTTCTGGTTCATTCTATCTCAAGTCATCATATTTATAGAAGAATTTCTGCTTCGCCATTTATGACCAGCCTGAAAGTTTTATAGCATAAAATGTGAAATTTTTTACCTTGAAATATCAAATACTTTCTGAGATAAATGTTTTTTTTTAATTGCTTATCAACCCACTTCCAGCACATTTCTTCCCATGTTGAAATTTGAGGCTATTTGAACAACATCTCAAGAACTATTACAGATAAAAGCCACAACTTTATGTGGATTAGAATAGTTTGTGGTACAACTTGTATTTTATATGTTTAGTTTTGTATTAATGTGACATTAAGGTATAAATGGTTCAGAAAATATCACTAGTCGACTTTTAGTCTTAGTGTCTGGTTAAGATGGGACTTTTCATTAAAATAAATTTTCTTTTTCCGTATTTCAACTCACCTATAATCAGAGACTACTTGAACCACTTGCACAATATTACAGATTTTGAATCAATGACATGATGAGAAGTAACAGTGAAAATTTCAAGTTTTTGTATTTAATAGTTTCTGAGATGTTGTTCAAACAGCCTGAAATTATCTCGGAAAGTATTTGACCTACACTGCCGTTCAAAAGTTTGGGGTCACCCAGACAATTTCATGTTTTCCATGAAAACTCCTGCTTTTATCCATGTGCTAACATAACTGCACAAGGGTTTTCTAATCATCAATTAGCCTTTTAACACAATGTAGCATTAGAACACAGAAGTGATGGTTGCTGGAAAAGTTCCTCTGTACCCCTATGGAGATATTCCATTAAAAATCGACCTTTTTTAGCTAGAATAGTCATTTACCACATCAACAATGTCTAGACTGGATTTATCATTTAGTTAATGTTACCTACATTTCAAAATAAGGACATTTTTAAGTGACCCTAAACTTTTGAACGATAGTGTATCAAACTAATTCACAGATATCATTTTAAATAATCTTAATTTAGAATAATAAAAGTTTAAAGGAAATCAGAGATGGTTGAACAGAAGAATCTTGATGATTTGAGATGGTTTAACGCTGCTCCTATAGACAACAGAAAACTACTGTTTGCTTGATAGAAATACTTGTAGTTTGAATCCTGGGGTGTTGTGTTTATTTAGCAAGGCTGTATTCAGGCTGCTGAGTCTTAAATAAGTAAATAATACTTGTATAGGGCAATGATCTGGGCATTCAACGACAATATTTTCACTCTGGACAGCAGAACTCTTGACCAGGAGCAGAAACTTTGCCCACTAAAAGCTGTTTTGTAACGGAGATGTTCTTATCAGCACATTTAATGAGTCGGTTATAATTTATCCAGCTGGCTGCTGATTGGCCGAGAGGCTTTTAGGGCCAGTTTAGCTGCTTGAAGAACACAGTGATCTGTTTGTGTACAACCAGTGTAGGATGGCGGGAAGCTGAGCTCGTCGTCCTTGACAACTGCTGCCATAATAATCATGTGACCTTGTGTCCTGCAGCCGGAGAGGATCAACCCTGAGACCAACCAGAAAGGCTACAACGTCAAGTCTGACATCTGGAGTTTAGGAATCACGATGGTACACCGGCCTCACTCTGTTCATCTCACCTTTTCTGAGTGTCTTCATTACTGCAGAATGCATAAAAGTATCCGAAGGGGTGAAAACGACTAACAATGAGGTGTTAAATATTCATAAATGTCCAGCTCAGACCTGAGAGGGTTTCAGCATCTAGTATTTGGTGTTTAACCCCCGACTCGTTTTTGTCTCCGACCATTAAACGGACTGCTAATGTTCTGAATCTTAATAAGGCTGATGAATGAAAAGCAGCAGTTCACATATCAGAGACACTTTATGAATTTTAAAAATAAAGGCCGAAGTGGACGAGACGGAGCGAGTAATCAGTCCGATGGAGTTTGGGCTGATTTTTAGAGACCTCCTTGAGAACTGAAAAACTAACTGAAGTGAAGCAGCTGATGAGATTTTGTTTTAAATTAGCTGGTCTGAGGGCGTAAAACATGAAGCTCGGTAGTTATTATCATTAATGCTGCAGGTACACTGATGGAAATATGAATTATAATAAAGCTAGCTTTTCTTGCCCAAAGACACTGGAACAAAACAGAACTGGACGAAATAAACCTTTAAAACTACAACTACTTGGACAGAAAATAGTATTTTGGGCAGGACAAACTTTTAAGCCTACAATTACTTTAACAAAAAAAGTAATATGTTGGGTAGAAAAGACCTTTTGAACCATAACTTGGACAAAAATTGGTATGTTGGGTGGAAATAATCTTTAAAATTATAAATACTTGGATAGAAAATAGAATTGAGATTGGAATAAATCTATAAATACTTTAACAGGAAATATTATGTTGGATGAATCTTTAAAACTATGAAGACTTTGCCAGGAAGTAGTTTGTTAGATGGAAAAACCTTTAAAACTATAAGTGCTCGGACAGAAAATAGTCTTTTGTTTGGAATAAACCTTTAAAATTATACTTGTAGAGAAAGTAGTGTTATGGAATAAACCTTTAAAAATATAAATAATTGGACAGAAAATAGTATTTTTGGTAGAGTAATCCTTTAAAACTATAACTACTTGGACAGAAAGTAGTATTTTTGGTGGAATAAATCTTTAAAACTATAAAAACTTGGACAGGAAGTAGTTTGTTGGAAGTAACATTTAAAACTATAACTACTTGGACAGAAAGTAGTATTTTTGGTGAAATAAACCTTTTAAAATGACAGCTGCTTGGACAGAAAGTAGTGTTTGGTTGGAATAAATCTTTAAAACTATAACTACTTGGACAGAAGGTAATATTTTGGGTAGAACAAACTTTTAAACCCTCAATTACTTTAACAGAAAATAGTCTTTTAGGTGGAAAAGACCTTTAAAACTGTAATACAGAAAGTAATACGTTGTGTGGAAATAACCTTTAAAATTATAAGTACTTGGGCAGAAAGTAGCATTAATTGTGGAATAAACCTTTCAAAACTATAAATGATTTAAGATGAAGTATTATGTTGGGTGGAATAGACCTTTAAAAATGATAAATACTTGAACAGAAAGTAGTATGTTGGTTGAAAATAACCATTTAAACTATAAATACTTGGACAGAAAGTAGTGTTATCAGTGGAATAAACCTTTAAAACTGTAAGTGCTTGCACAGAAAGTAGAATTTGGGGTTGAATAAACCTTTAAAACTATAAATACTTGGAGAGAAAATAGGGTTATCAGTGGAATAAACCTTTAAAACTATAGATACTTTCACAGAAAGTAGTTTTATTAATGGAATAAACCTTTGGAAGTATAACTACTTTGACAGAAAGTAGTATTTTGGTTGAAATAAATCTTTAAAAGTATAAATATTTGGACAGAAGGTAGTATTTTGGTTGAAATAAATCTTTAAAAGTATAAATATTTGGACAGAAGGTAGTATTTTGGGTTGAACAAACTTTTAAACTGACAGTTACTTTAACAGTAAGTGGTCTTTTTGGTGGAAAAGACCTTTAGAACTGTATATACTTGAACAGAAAGTAGCATTATGTGTGGAAAAGACCTTTAGAACTGTATACACTTGAGCAGAAAGTAGCACTATGGGTGGAATAAAACTTTAAACCTATAAGTACTTCAACATGAAGTTTATGTTAGGTGGAATAGATCTTTGAAATTATAATTACTTGGACAGAAAGTAGGATTTTGGATGGAATAAGTCTTTAAAACTATAAATAATTCAACAGAAAGTTGTATTTTGGTCAAATAAACCTTTCAAACCTTAAGTACTTGGACAGAAACTAGTATTTGGGGTTGAGCAAACCTTTAAAACTATAAATACATGAAGAGAAAATAGTGTTATCAGAGTAATAGACCTTTAAAAGTATAAATAGTTGGATAGAAAAGAGTACTTTTGGTTGAGTAAACCTTTAAAACTATAATTGCTTTAGCAGACAGTACTCTTATGGGTGGGGGAAACCTTCAAAACTATAAATACTTGAGCAGAAAGTATCAGTAGGGGTGGAATAAGCCTCTAAAGCTATAAATACTACAACATGAAGTATTAATTTGGGTGGAATAGACTTTTAATATTATAAATACTTCAACAGAAAGTAGTATATTGGGTGAAATAAACCATTTAAAACTATAAATACTTGGACGGAAAGTAGTATTTTGGCTAGAATAAACTTTTAAAACTATAAGTACTTCAATGAAGAAATTATTATTTTGGTGGAATAAACTATTAAAACTGTAAACACTTGGACAGAAAGTAGTATTTTGAGTTGAATAAACCTTTAAAACGCTATTTCTTTGAACGGAAAGTAGCATATATCTTTATGTATAGTATATGAGTATGCATAGTAACCTATACATACTCATGCACAAAATAGTATTTAGGTGGAAAAAAAACTTTAAAACTTTAAGTCATGCACTTTAGCAATCATCCAATTCAGTAGATGGGGCTGCTGTGACAAACAAGAGTCACAGAAATGCAGTCCAACAAAAAAATGCTGGTCTCTTCAGCTGTAGACAAACTATAGCTTTGGGTAGTTCCAAATTGAGAAGTGGGGGTAAAGCTAGCAATGGGCACCATGACAAAGACTTTTGTGACAGTTAATGGTCTTCAGCCAGATCTCACCACTTTCAAATGAGTTTGAATGTGTATATTGGTTTATTCCAGATTCTAGGGTTGTAAATGCTGTTTTTTCTGTTTGGCTCAGATTGAGCTCGCCATCCTGCGCTTCCCATATGACTCGTGGGGAACGCCTTTCCAGCAGCTGAAGCAGGTGGTGGAAGAACCTTCACCCCAACTTCCTGCCGACCAGTTCTCCGCTGAGTTTGTGGATTTCACCTCTCAGTGGTACGTTTCTTTCTGTGACTCTTTTCAGACGAGAAACCGACAACAAAGCTGCAGCAAGTCAGACAAAAGGTCCCCTCTTTTGGTTTATTGTTGCATTGTTTTGTTGTTGTTGTGAGGAAAAAGGCTGTTGTGACGGGACGGCACCAGGAAACCGGTGCCTAAAAAAAGTATTGTCAGGTTTTCTTGTTTCATGGCGTTTCATAACATTGAATAATGGTTAATTTAATTTAGCTTTCTGGGCAAGAAAGTAGAAAAACAACTCTTTTGTGTCAAAGTGTAAACAGATTTCTACAAAGTAATGTCAGCTAATTTATTTAAATCCTGCCACCACCATGCTTCACATTATGATGCTACCACCACCATGCTTTATATCATGATGCTGCCACCACCATGCTTCACATTATGACGCTACCACCATGCTTTATATCATGATGCTGCCACCACCGTGCTTCACATCATGATGCTACCACCACCATGCTTCATATCATGATGCTACCGCCACCATGCTTCACATCATGATGCTGCCGCCACCATGCTTTACATCATGATGCTACCACCACCATGCTTCACATCATGATGCTACCACCACCATGCTTCATATCATGATGCTACCGCCACCATGCTTCACATGAGGATGCTTTCGCCACCATGCTTCACATCATGATGCTGCCACCACCGTGCTTTCACTGTGTGAATGGTGTGTTTGTGATGATGTTCAGTGTTTGCTGTCCGCCAAACAACATCTAGTCTGATGGCTAAAAAAGCTAAATTCTGGTCTCCTCAGACCAAAGAACCTTCTTCCAGGTGTCTTCAGGGTCTCCACATGTCTTCTGGTGAACTCTAGTCCAGATTTAATTTGAGCTTTTTCAAACAGAACCTTTCTCTTTGTCTCCCATAAAGCTTTGACTGGTGAAGAACAAACAGTTGTATGTTGTATGTATCTTCCATCTCCAGTCAAATTTGTAACTCCTTCAGAGGAGTCATAGTTGTCTTGGTAGCCTCACTCATTAGACCTTTGTAGCTGTAAATTAGTTTTATGCAATTTGGTTTTAACAGTAAGTGGAATGGAAGAAGCTATTGAGGACGTGCTTGTTATATATTAGTTTTTGGGAAGAAAATTGGATAAGTTATACATGAAATGAATGGAAAATAAGTTAATAAACTAGAGCCAGTACCAGTTAGTTTCCTAGACAGACAACTAAGAGCTGTTGATTCATGATTCAGTGGAAAACGTTACATTGTTCACGTATAAATACTAGGTGGGACAGACCTAAAGTATAACGCTAAAACTGACACTGAATTGAAAGCTGACAGGACCAGTTACAGAAGCTAAATGACAGCAAAGGTCCTGGCAAACTGGGATTGGTACTGTGATGAGTCTGGAGCCAGAACAGACTGAGAGAATGTAAATATGTAGTTTAAACAAGAGATAAGCAGCAAATCATTGGATGTGAGAAGCTAAAGCTGGCAAATATTTGATGTTTTTGTAGATTAATGGTCAAAAACAGAACATGATCTCTGCAGAGAAATGATCTGTTATTCTAAGTTTTTGTCTGCTGGATCGGCTGTGTCTTCATTTACTCTTACTACACCTTTACAGTGTCTGATATCGTAAAAGCCGAATGTAACCACATCCAGATGTTGCAAATGTGTGAATGCATCCACCTCTTTGAACGTATATATAGTATTACTCATACAGCTGAGATTAGAGAGCAGCTCGTACTGTCGGTGAACAGTTTAGTGGATGAGGCAGCAGCCGGCAAGGATGTTGATTCCACTTACCCTGATGACTCATCGGTGTGTTTGTGTGAATATCTGTTTAAAGTGCCAAAGTGCAGAAGTTGTTCTTCTTCTGGTGTTTCTGGCAGCTGCCAAACAGCTTTGTGTTTGGACTTGACAGAAACTGAGTCAAACCTGTTGAAAACCGGGATGAATCAGACTCGTGATCTCACCAATAGATGCTTCTGACTGTGTGTTACAAAGTAAAAAAAGTAGTAAGAATCTTGCTACTACTACTACTCTGGATCTTATCTAAGTAGAGCTGTAGTGTCCTGGTCAACTGGTTGATCGGCTCTTATCTGACCAAATTGTTATTAGTCAGACAATCTTTGGTTTTACTTTCATTAGAGAAATGTTCTACATCTGCAGCCTTCCTGGATTAATCCATTATTTTTGGTGACAGGAGGAACAGACCCGTGTTTTTACAACTTTTAAGGATAAAAGAATGATGTTACCCTGATACACATGAAGTAAAGGAAGGAGTAAAACCTGGAGGCTAACCCTACCTCTGCCTTCGTGATCCCCAACATCAAGTCCCTTTGTCCTCAGACCACGCCAGCAGGAGTCCATCAGTTAGGTGGAAGGCATGGGGTTGTTTTATGGTGCTTTTCCATTAGCACCTACTCGGCTGGACTTGGCTCGACTCTACTCGATTTGTGAGGTTTTCCATTGGGATGTAGTACCTGGTACCAGATACTATTTTAGTACCTACTTGGCCGGTGTTCCAAGCGAGCTGAGTCGAGCCGATAATGTGACGTCTACAGAGTACAGGCCACTGATTGGACAGTGAGTGATGACACACGAGAGCGACTCCTTCACGAAAACCAAACCCGGCATTAAAAAAAAAATGGCAGCAGTGACGGCTTTCTCAGCTTTCTCTGCCTCTCTTCTTTTACTCCGAATCTGACAAAAAGCCATAGACAAAGCAGCAGGTGTACCATCGCCTCCATGTCCTCCATTGTTGTGTTATACTTGTGTCGCACACAAATGACGGTAAGTGACTTCGCCGTGCTATGACAACTCTACCCACGATGAGGTGGTACTCAATTGTAATGGAAAACGACCTAAACTGAGTCGAGTCGAGCCGAGTAGGTGCTAGTCGAAAAGTGCCATTTGTCTCCAAAGCCTATCTAACAAAGGCTGCAGCCTCCACCAGGGGAGGACTGGGGTTGTTTACTGGAGCGTCGAGATACTCTGGTGGTGGCGGACTAGCACACCTTAAGAAACCTGCAGGGAAACCACAGAGAAAGTACAGAGAGGTGCTATGAAGGGATCCTGTCAGCTGTTTATGGTCCAGGGAGAATCACACTTGGAGTTTGTTCATGGAACTGAACTTTTTTGTTTTGTGCTTTCATGGCAGTTTGCGTTTAATACATTTAAGTGACACCCACCAAACATTCGATTAAACATTTGTTGAAGAAATTTCACTCTTAGTCCTTCGTAGTTTGCTGTAGTGGGGTGTTTTATTGGTATTTCTGGTAATACGGTGGATTTACCAACACAGAGCATGGGTTTGCAAAGGTAAGTCGACCCAGACCATTTTCAGGGTCCACATTTTATAGGAATGTCAGAGGATGGATCAACGGTAGGGAGGGCTGTATGTAACTACAGGGTCAATAGTGGTTAGTTTGCGTATGGTTGCTAATCAGTGACCGACGGGAAGACAACAGAACAACAGGGTAATGGAATCAAGGAGTCTGGTAAACAATTGCAGATAGCAAAGGTGTGACAACAAAAGGTAAGAGGGGGATCTGGCAGACAGTAGCACACAGTAAAAGATAAAAGAATTGTGGAAACCGTGGGTAATGGAGTGACACGTGACGTTAAGTATCTGCAGCAAAAGGTCTGGTATTTTCTTCACCACATTCAAAACAGACGTTATGTTACTCCGATCGTTTCCTCCCTCCCCTGGCTTCCTGTTCGTTTCAGAGTCGATTGTATTAATCATAATTTAAACTCATCACTGTCTGTCCCCAAGATATATAACAAAAATGCTGACCCCACATGAGCCATTTCTCAGCCTTGGATGCTCAGGTCCGGTTCTTCTGACTGTTCTATTGTCGAGGTTTAGAACTAAAGAGTTTTTCCCATTAAGACCCCTCGGCTGTGGAGTGTCCCATCTGAGGAGAGTATCAGTTCACGTCTTAAAAGCCATTTTTACTGACTTGCTTTTATGTGACATCTCCTCATTTACTCACTTTTACTTATTATTTAATTTATATTGACGTTTGCTTTGCTAATTTATTTATGTTGAAATTCTGTGTTTTGCATTTTACCATATTTAACTCTATTTCTCCACTTTGTCCCTCTCTGGTCTTTTTTCTTTCTTTTTTATCCTGATGATTGATTCTATATGCTGCAGATACTGGTTCTTTATGCTGATTTAGATATCATTTATGCTAATAAGTCTTCAGGTGGAGTCATTTAGTTCACTTCAAGACAACATATTGGTTTTTTTTCTGCAACAATCAGTTGATTTAGACGCTACTACACTTTCTTTACTTAAAACCTCCAAGATGAGTTTATTTTTCTTCCATCTCCTGATTAGCTCTGATAGTTTCTGTAACATCTTTGTGTTTCTACCTGTCTGTTCTTTGTGTTTCTTCTTCTTCTCCTGTGAGACGTGAACTCTGTGATCATTTGCTTCTGTTTCCTACATTTTGTTTTCTACTTTCTTGGTTGCCTGGTTACATATGCAGGTATCCATGTAGTGGGAAGACACGAGCATTTAACTCTGTGTGATCTGTGGAGGATCCTTTTATTGTTTCTGGTTCTGTCATCCAAACACATCTGTCCAGCTGTTCCTGCAGTCCGATTCACTTCAGATTTTATTTCGTGTTCTGCAAAAATTAATAATATTTGATAAACTCTTGATTTGTAGAATCTGTAGGAACTAAAAGTGGCCATGGTGCTGATTAGCATTTATTGATTCATGGTGATTGTTTGTTTTGTTTTGTTTTTTCCTGCAGCTTAAAGAAAGTTTCCAAAGAGCGGCCGACTTACACAGAACTCATGGTGAGTGGTTCCTTATTGCTGTCTTACTGTTAGAATCCTGACAGAAGGATCGCTTGTAATGCTGTAAATCAGACATTAGAGGGCAGAATAAGACAGACCTTCGCCTTCGCATCTGAGGAGACGAGTAAATACACTTCAGTAATAACATCAACAGAGGGATTAATAAATGAACCAACTGTACAGACACTGAAGGGACAAGTGTTAATGTTTATTGTTAGAAAATCAATCAAACTAGCTCTGCTGTCAGGTGCAACCAGAAAGAGATTCAGACAGCAGAAAGAGAGTGAAGTGACCAAAAGAGAGGCAAAGTGACACTGTGAGGTGAAAAATGAACACAAACGGACTACACACCACACGAACCAATGCAAAGATATATAACATGACCACTAAGAGGTGAAAACAGAGAACGAAATAGACACTGAGTCACTACAAATAAATGCAAAATGACCCCGAATAGATGCAAATTGACTGAAAAAAGATGCAGAACACCGCAAAATATGAAAAATGACCAGAAAATGAAGCAACATTACCACTAAAAGATACAAAATGAACACAAAGAAATGCAAAACTAATGCAAAGAGGCACAAAACCATGGTTTCGAGGTGCACAATGGCGACAAATGATGCACTGTAACTGCAAAAGATGCAAAATGATCACAAATAAATACAAAACTAAAGCTCAAGAGGCACAAAAAGATGGAGTCAAGGTGCAGAATGACCACAAAAACATGCAAAATTGCTGCTAAAGATGCAGAATTTTTGCTAAAGATGCAAACTTACCACAAAATGATGCAAAATGACCGTAAATAGATGTATCATGGCCACAAAAAGATGCACAATTACCACTAAATCTGCTAAATGACCATAAACAGTTGTAACGTGACCACAAAAAGATGCAAAACTAATGCAAAGAGGCACAAAAAGATGGGTTCAAGATGGAAAATTACCACAAAAAGATGCAAAATGACCTTAAAAATTGCAAAATGACCATAAATAGATGTGCAATGACCACAAAAAGATGCAAAATTACCACTAAAGATGCTAAATTACCACTGAAGATGCAGAATGACCACTAAAGATGTAACATGACCACAAAAGATGCAAAACTAATGCAGCGAGACACAAAAAGATGGGTTCAAGATGCAAAACTACCACAAAAACATGCAAAAGTTACTGCTAAAGATGCTAAATTTTTCACTAAAGATGCAAAAATTACCATAAAAGGATGCAAAATTACCACTAAAGATGCAAAATGACTGTAAAAAAAATCCAAAATGACCATAAATTGATGTGCAATGACAACAAAAATGCAAAATTACCACTAAAGATGCAAAATGACCACTAAAGATGTAACATGATCATAAAAGATGCAAAACTAATGCAAATAGACACAAAAAGATGGGGCCAAGGTGCAAAATTGCCGCAAAATGACTGTAAATAGATGTAACATGACCACAAAAAGATGCAAAATTACCACTGAAAGATGCAAAATGCCCATAAATAGATCTAACATGACCTCAAAAAGATGCAAAACGAATGCAGAGACACAAAAAGATGCAGAATTACTGCTAAAGATGCAAAATTTTCACTATAGCTGCAAAATTACCACAAAAAGATGCAAAACGAATGCAAAGAGACACAAAAAGATGCAGAATTACTGCTAAAGATGCGAAATTTTCACTATAGCTGCAAAATTACCACAAAAAGATGCAAAACTAATACAAAGAGTCACAAAACGATAGGGTCAAGGTGCAAAATGACTGTAAAAACATGCAAAATTACTGTTTAAGATGTCAAATGACTGTAAAAACATGCAAAGTAACCATAAATAGATGCAGCATGACCACTAAAGATGCAAAATGACCATAAACGGATATAATATGACCACAAAAAGATGCAATGCTAATGAAACGAGGCACAAAAAGATGGGGTCAAGATGCAAAATTACTACAAAAAATGCAAAATTACTCAAAATGACCGTAAAAACATGCAAAATGACCATAAATAGATGTACAACAACCACAAAATGATGCAAAATGACCACTAAAGATGTAAAATGAATATAAACAGATGTAACATGACCACAAAATGATGCAAAACTAATACAAAGAGGCACAAAAAGATGGGTTCAAGATGCAAAATTACCACAAAAAGATGCAGAATGACAACAAATAAGAGCAAAAGCAAAAAAATAAAAATAAAGACCACTACAAGGTGCAAGATGACCACAAACAGACGAGGTAAACACACCCACACCATGTTTGTCTTCTTTGATTTCTGAGGCATGGACGCCTTTTTACAGATGTTTGTCGGGATCAACTTCTTCAGAGCTGTTGCTGTCATGATTTCTTCGTCCGCTCCGACTAACTCGATGTCCGTCTCCTCCTCAGCAACATCCCTTCTTCACCTCCCACGAGGCCAAAGAGACCGACGTGGCCAGCTTTGTGAAGGTCATCCTGGGGGACTGAGTTGCAGCTCTCAGCCGGAGGAGGGAGGATCCGCTGGAGACGAAAAAATACGACAAAGAAAAAGCACCGACAAAGCAGCTCCTGCTACCTGCAGGACTCCCCCACCTGTTCGTCCACCTGCCTGCATCACCTGACCCGGTGGGCGGAGCCTCACGTAATCTGGAATCATTACCTGTATGCAAAAAGCTCCCTCTGATTAGATCCGCTCAGCTCTGAAGCCTCCTGAACCAAGTCCTTTGTGCTGCAGAGGTTCAGGCGATATACCGACGATATAGTGCTCTCTGTGTATAATCTAAATGTTTGCATACTCCAAGCAACGTGTTGCATCAGATTATTAATTGACTGCATGTACAGAGTTTATCTGTGGGTAGAAACGGGCTCAGACGGCCAGTGAGGAGCAGCTGCAGACTTCAGGGCCCCCGGTGGCCACTTACAGGTACTGCACTTCACTGCTTTATCCCTGGTTCCAGCCGAGGTCAGGTTTTGTGCTCTTTGTGCTGCCTGAGTGTGTTACAGTGTGTGTGAGCTGATGTATGGTTAACGTGTGATTGTGGGGCTGCTCGGCTCTGGAGGCAGTTTTTCACAAAAAGACTTTTGTGGGACATTTTTTGGATTACATTGTGACAGATAAAGCTGTTTTTCTTCACCGTGGCTCATTTTTGCTGCAGTATAAAGTCCTGCACCTCTATGGAAACAGAAAAAAGACAGAGAGAGAACTCCAAAATGTCTTAGAATGACAAAAATACTAAAAACAACCTGAAAATGTTGAATTATTTATTTAGCAAAAATTGAAAGAAACCTGAAATCGACACATTTCCACTGCTGTTCCCAATAGTGGAACACAATTATGCCTCCACATATTATAGATATTTAACTATTTACATTCAGACTACTCTGTTCATCATCTAGAAAGATGTTTCACCATGCTGAATGTATCTCCAACAACTTCCTCCTCTGTTCACTGTTTCTGAGCCATGTAGCATTTTATTGATCCGGTAGGTTTGATTTTCCTCTCTATTTGAATTTTTGTCTTGAAACTATCTGTCACAGCTGAGTCAGTCATGGCTTCAAATTTGCACAAACAGGCTAAGATTTTTTATTTTTTCACAGAATCTGTTGAGAGAAAACGGTTTATTTTTGGCAAATTTTTGATTCAGATTAAATATCATGGTTTTCAGGTTAATTTTTTGTCAAGTTTCCCGACAGAGTTTAGTTCAAGCTCTGCCTGACGTTACAAAATCCAAAAATTCTCTCATTTTGTACAGTTTCTGGCTCTGATAAATGCTGTCATTTTGACGATTTTTTCAAAGACAAAAGGCTTTTCAAACCAACACATTATTAACTAATGTATGTTTGCAGTTCTTGATGCAGTTTCTGCACTCAGAGTTGAGATAAAACATTTTTTGGAAACATTTTTTGGATGATTTTTTTCCCTCAGCATGTCGGGTTTAATGCGTTTCCTCATTCTGTCCAAATTTGAAAAGTTTTCGTCAGAAATTTTGTTGGATTCTTTGATTTCCTTGATTTTAACTCAGTTTTTTCTCTCTGAAATTGCAAAATCACATTGAGGCCGATGTTGAAGAGTAGCTGCAAGATAGAACTGCGATGCAGCTCTGAGAACCACAAACACTTCAGAATGGTTTCTGTTCTTAGCTCGGCTCTAGAGGCAGTTTTTCTCTGAGTTGAGATACAAGAAGATTTTTTCTGGCAGCATATTTGGATGAAATTTTCCTTCTGCAGCCTCGTCGTGTTTCTGAGAGCAAGTCGGGTTTAATGCAGCAGATTAAATACATGCATCTTTTCGTTCTGTCTAAATTTGAGAAGTTTTAGTCAGAAAATTAGGTAGATTCATTGATCTCCTCGAATCTAAGTCAGTTTTTTCACTCTGAAGTTGCGACACAGCCAATGATGTGTGTTCACAAGGTTTAGGATGCAACATTATTTTATTAAATTGTTCTCCTACAGCCTAGTCATGTTTCTGAGAGCTGGTCAGGTTTAATGGATCTCCTCGTTTTGTCCAGATTCAAAAAGTTTTAGTCAGGAATTGTGTTGGATTTTGTGGATTAAAACTCAGTTTTTTCACCCTGGAGTTGCAAAAATTCATGAATCACGGAGTTAAAATTGCACGGGCAGCTCTGTGAACCACAAACACATTTCAAAATCTTGTGTTCACAAGGTTTAGGATGCAGCACTATTTCATTAAATTATCCTCCTGCAGTGTCGTCATGCTTCTGAAAGCAAGTTGGGTTTAATGCGTCAGACTGAACACATGCATCTCCTGATGCCAAAAGTGTTTGACAAGTTTTCGCCTGAAATTGTGTTCAATTAATTGAGTCTAACTCAGTTTTTTCACTCTCAAACTGCACAAACACATTTCAAAATGCTGTGTTCACAGGGTTCAGGATGCAGCATTTTTTCATGTAACTATTCTTCTGCAGCCTTGCTGTGTTTCTGAAAGCAAGTCAGGTTTAATTCATCAGATTTAACTCAAGCATCTCCTCGTTCTGTCTAGATTTGAGAAGTTTTAGAAAATTAGATGGATTCATTGATTTCCTCAATTCTAACTCAGTTTTTTCACTCTAGAGTTGCAAAAACATGCGCATTTTATTCATGAAGTTATTCTTCTGCAGCCCCGTCGGGTTTCATTCATCTCCTCATTTCATGCAGATTCAAAAAGTTTTAGTCACAAATTGTGTTGGATTCTTTGACTTCTGTGATTCCAATTCAGTTTTTTCAATCTGAAGTTATAAAAGCACGTGAGTCTGAGAATACAGAGGAGCTGTGAGGCCGAACTGATGCAGCCGTGCAGCCCTGCAAACCACAAACACATTATTAAGTGGTATTTGTGTGTGAGTGTGTGTGTGTGTGTGTATGTGTGTGTGAGTGTGTGTTGATGTTGTCGTCTGTTCTGAGCCAATCACAACCCTCTCCACTCCACGTTCGACAGGAAAGGAACTGGACGTTGTTGCTCTTCTTCTTCTTATCTTAATATTCTCTGAATCCTTGTTGTTATTATTTACTCCGGACGTGTTTCCTGCAGTTCCTCTTATTTATTACGACTGCTGTTCCTCCTCTGGAAACTTGACGCTCCATTAGAGACTCTTCTGTGTGCGTTTGTGTGGACGGCGTGTGTTTTTTTGTCGTGTTCTTCTTGGCTCCAGATGCTTTGAAACGGTAACTTGCAAGCCTTCTATGTGCCTCTTTATAGAAAAGGAGGAATCCTGTGTTGTGATCAGGACGACCAGGGATCAGCTCCTCCCTCTCCACGCTGCATGGCATCACCTCTCCACTTCCTGTCCACTTCCTGTCCACTTCCTCCTCGCTCCGCTGCCTTTTCTTTCTTTTCGTCCGTCGTTGCCTTTTGGTTCTTGACTTTTTTTTCTCACGATGATTTCTGAGGGCAGAAAGTGTCGAAGTCCAGCCTTTATGCAAGAACTACTCTAATGTCAAAACAAGAAACTTGAAATGCTGTTAGAACGGCGGGTTAAAGTCACACTTGGATGGTTTACATCAGCTTCTTGCCTTTTTAATGTTTTGCTGCTGGTTGTTTCTTGATATTTCTGCTTTTTTCTCCATCTGCAGTCGGTTTTTGTTGAGTTTTGGTCACTTAAACTACGTTAAAGCTACTTAAAAGCTTGATCTGTGCTCTAAACATGGATCAAAGTCATCCGTTCCGACCCTCAAATGAATTAAAATGGATGCAAAATTAACCAAAAAGGTGCAAATGAACATAAAATGATGTAAAATGTACCCAAAAAGATGCAAAATTACCATGAAGAGAGGAAAAAAATGTTTCAAAAAGACACAGAATGGTTCCTATGAAATACAAACACCTCAAAAACACCTGAACGTACAAAAAGGAGACAAAACGTCCACATTGAGATACAAATTTGCTACAAAAAGATGGAAGTGACTAAAAAATGACACAAAATGACAACAAATAGATGCAAAACCAATGCAAAGACATGAAACGACCATTAAAAGGTGTGAAATAACCACTAAGAGACACAAAGCTCTGCTGTTTCCTGCTTTTTTGTCTGTCTTCAGTCGGTTTTTATTAAGTTTTGGTCATTTAAGCTGCATTAACGTTACTTAAAGGCTCGATCTGTGCTCTAAACATGGATCAAAATCAGTTAGAATCATCTGGTCTGAACCTCAAATGAATTAACATAGATGCAAAATGAACCAAGCAGGTGCAAATGAACACAAAATTGATGCAAAATTGTCCCAAAAAGATGCAAAATTACCTCAAAGAGAGGGAAAAAACTATTCAAAAAGACACAAAATGGTTCCTAGGAAATGCAAACACCCCAAAAAGACCTGAACCTACGAAAATGAGACACAAAATGTCCACTTAGAGAAGCAAATTTACCACAGAAATATGGAATTGACTAAAAAGTGACACAAAATGACAAGTAGATGCAAAAACGTAAACTAACCATGACAAGGTGTAATATAACCACTAAGAGACACAAACGTACTACAAAGAACTGCTGTTTCCTGCTTTTTTTGTCCATTTCAAATAGTTTTTTGTTAAGTTTTGGTTGTTTAGGCTGTTAAAGTTACTTAAACACTCAATCTGATACTCAATTTTAAGCTTAGATTTGGTAAATTTTTACGATTAACCCCCAGATCTTACATGATTAGTTTGAATACTGTCTGAACATTAAAAAGTCAAAGATTTTTCTGTTTTTATAGTGTCTGGCTCTGATAAATGTTGCAATATTTGGTTAATTTTCATGATTCAACCAAACATCCTATGTAATTACTTCAAGGACTGTCTAGAAATGGAAAAATCAACATTTTTTCTGTTTTTATAGTTTCTGGCTCTGATAAATGGTGTAATTTTGGTGATTTTGTTACCGATAACATGCTGCTAAAACCTACTTGAACCTAGTTAAAAAGTTTCATGTTTTATTTACAGAATCTGGTTACAGCAAACAGTTGAGTTTTGGTGAATTAAATTGATTTTGATAATAATAATGTCACAATTTTAAGCTTAGATTTGGTTAATTTTCCCAATGGAACCACACGTCTCACAAAATTAGTTAAAATACTGTGTAGAAATGGGAAAACCAACATTCTTTTCTGTTTTAACAGTTTCTGGCTCTGATAAATGGGATCATTTTTTTGTTTGTTTTTTGCATCCTCCTGGTGGATTTTCGGGCTCAGACAGTTAAAAATTTTCATTTTATATTAACAGAATCTGGTTAAAGCAAACAGTTGATTTTTGACAAATTTAACTGATTTTGATATGAAAATCTCACTATTTGAAGCTTAAATTTAGTTAATTTTCCTGATCAAATTACGGCACATCAAGTTTCATGTTATATTTATAGAACTTCGTTAATTTTTGGCAAATTTAATTGATTTTGATATGATGTCACAATTTTAAGCTTAGATTTGGTTAGTTTTCCCGATTAAACCACAATTCTCGCATGATCACGAGTATCTGAAATGAAAAAGCCAAAGATTTTTTCAATTTTTGTAGTTTCTAGCTCTGATAAATGGGGTCATTTTTGCAGTTTTTCAAAACTGTCATGCTTCTAAAACCTACTGGTGGTTTTCAGATGGTTAAAACATTTCTTTTTATATTTACAGAATCAGGTTGAAGCAAACTGTTGAGTTTTAGCAAATTAAATAGATTTTCACATGAAAATGTCATGATTTTAGGCTTAGATTTTGTTAATATTCCCAGTGGAACCACACGGACAGACTGAACATTAAAAATCAGACCATTTTTTTCTGTTTTTATAGTTTCTAACTCTGGTAAATGGGGTCATTTTTGTGATTGTTTAAATTATTTTTTAACAATATCTCGCTTCTCAAAGCTGCTGCTGGGGTTCAGAGGGTTAAAATGATTCATGTTACATTTCTGTGACTCCTGACTCAACAAAAACATCAATAAGAACGTTCAGATAAACCAGACTTGGCCTTTACCTGCTCCAGAACCTCATGGTTTTGATTCTGTGACTCTTCAGGTCAGCGTCGACTCGTATTGACTTTTCATTGAGGACAGACTGGAGTCCAATCAGGCGTCTCTTCCTGTCCGACCCGCTCACTGTTTATCTTTATAAATAAACCGTCACCGAGTTTAACGGGGTTTTTTTTTCTTGCCTTCATACATGTCTGCTTGCATGTTCATGTGGGATTTCCCATCCGCGAGTCTATTTGTGTCTTTTCTCACCTGCTGAGTAAAGCTGCGTCGCCGGGGGTTACCAGGGCAGGATGTCCGAGTGGAAACGGACTATTTTCACATCCCATCACGGCTCCTCTGAGTTTATCCCACCACCGGCACGTATCTCTGGATGAGGAGGTTTTACTGGATGTCGAGGTGAGAATCGGAAGAAACTTCTAGAAGCTTCGGACGGGTTTTATTTGGTTCTTTCTGTTGCACATTTCTCCAATCCATGACTTGTGACTCGGTGGAGCTTCGTGTTTCTCTGGTTCAACCCTGGTCTCCTCAGCTGTACGTGATTCTGGTGTTGCGCTGTCGTGTTCTTCTTTGATTCAGGGTGGGGGGGGACCCAGAGATGCTACTGTACGTGGACGACGGGTTCTTATTCGTTGCTGTTGGGTGGGTTTTCGGGGAGGGTTGCCGCGGCTACGGCGCCGGGCCCCGTGGGAAGTGAAGTTCTCAGTATATTTACACGTCTCTTTAAGCCTCTGCTAAAGACTGATGACTGTTCATTTAGAGCTCAATGAATTTCTATAAATATTTTAGATTGCTCAAACTGATTGTGTGCAATTGTAATGACGGAAATTCAATAAAAAAAAGAGGTATTTTTACACAATACGCTCCATGTGTCGTCTGTTGGGTCTGAGTATCTCGTGGGATGATAGAGGGTGGAAAGAGTTCAACTACTAGAACTTTGCATGTTTCTGTGGGTGCACACGCTGGTTTTTGCACTAAAAGTGGCAGAAATTAACAAGTATACAACCATCAGGCATAACATTATGACCACAGGCCTAATATTGCGTTAGTTCCTGACCCGTCTAATGGACTCCATTAGACCCTGAAGGTGTGCTGTGGTATCTGGACTTTGATAGATCCTGAAGGTATGCTGTGGCACCAGGATGCACTACGGGAAGAAGGCCAACCAGCGGGGGCAGAGTGATGCTTTGTGAAACCTTGGGTCCCGCCATCCATGTGGATGTTACTTTGACACGAACCACCTACCTAAGCATTGATGCTGACCATGTGCACCCTTTCATGGAAACGGTATTCCCTGATGATCTCTTTCAGCAGGATAATGTGCCGTGCCACAAAGCAAAAATGGTTCAGGATTGGTTTGAGGAGCACAACAACCAGTCTGAGATGTTGACTTGGCCTCCAAGTTCCCTAGACGTCAATCCAATCGAGCATCTGTGGGATGTTCTAGAAATTTTGGATCAGTTTTAGTCATTTGGGACATTTTAGTGATTAAGGACACAATTTGACTTTCTTTGGACACAGTCATTTAAAGCTTTTTCTGTCATTTTGGACAGATTGCATCTCATTTCAGACACCATTTAGACAAATTTTAGGAATTTTAGAGAAATTTTGTCGTTTTGAACTATTTTTGGGTAATTGTTGACCAGATTTATGTCATTGTGGACACATGTTGAGTCTAACATTTAAATTGAAACGATAAATCAGCACTTCATGTATTACTTTAAGGTTTAATCTAAGTATCTAATACTGTTTTTTGGTAAATTTTAGTGTTATTTTTCTACTGGAAAACCCATGTTGATGTCTTGCAACTTATAAATCATCAGATCTCTGCTTCGTTTTTTCTTTTTTTTTTTCAGTCGTGCATCCAAAGAAGACCAAACCTCTGGATATCTTGAGCTCGTTTCATTGAAATAACTTTACTTTCTGTCCGACACGTTGATGCTCTGATTGAAACACGTCCAGTTTTCTAGAAACAGCTCTCAGCTCTAATTTTAAGCTGCTGTCTAAACATTATCTGGCGTTAAAGCGTCCTGTGGAGGCCAGGAGGCGTCACGTAGCAGCAGACCTGATCTCTGAGCTGCACCCGCTGAACTTCAGGCCGAGAGGGAAAATAAAAGCAGTGAGATGAGAGACGCTCAACCACCTGCTAATGCTTCCATCTGACGCACATCCCTCCAGCTCGGCTCACTTTTAAGTCTGGATGGCGTATTTTTAGCGCTTCCTTCCATACAGCTTCT
The DNA here is from genome assembly GCF_022539595.1 of Amphiprion ocellaris. NCBI lineage: Eukaryota > Metazoa > Chordata > Actinopteri > Pomacentridae > Amphiprion > Amphiprion ocellaris. The sequence continues at coordinate 9,592,130 of NC_072783.1, forward strand.
GTCAGACATCGGGGAGCAAAGTTCAGGCCGCAGTTTGGAAAACCTCATCCTGCATTCGTAGAAAGCAAAAGAAAAGCGACACATTTGTGTTTATTATTTAGTGGACTGGAGGCTGGTGCTGGTCGGCCTCGTGGCCTCAGAGGTCAGGAGGAGCTCCGGTCTCATTCCACTGTTGATGTGTTTGCTTTTAACCCTCCTGTTGTCTTCATTTACGGGCACCATAAAATATTGTTTCCTTGTCTGAAAAAAAATCTAAAAATTCAGCAAAAAAATTCCCCAAGTTTTTGAAAATTTGCAAAACCTTCAAGAAGAAAATTCCAATAATACCTTAAAAGTTTCCCTTAAAAGTATTATTTTAAAAAAATCCCCCAAATTTGGCAAGAACATTCTTGTCAATATTTTCAAAAAATGAGTAAAAATTTTCCAAAAAAATTCTAAAAATATATAATTACATATATATCAGTAAAACTTCTAATATTTTCTTTAAGAACATTCACATAAAAATCTACCAAAATCCAGCGAATTTCGCTGGATTTTGGTCGATTTTTATGTGAATGTTCTTAAGAAACATTTTTTTAACATTTCTTTTTTTCCACCAAAAAATGGTCAAATATTTCCCAAAAATGTTGAAAATGTGGACATCAGAAGTTTCACTGTGAAAATTTTTTTTTTTTTTACATTTTCAAACTTTAAAACGGGTCAATTTTGACCCGCAGGACGACACGAGGGTTAATAAAACAGAGAAAATGTGTGAAATTACAATACACGGTTTAGAAAAAAGTCACAGTTTTAACATCTTGTTTTTCTTCGTTGCTGTTGAACCTGACCTCTGACCTCCAACATGCAGTGCTGCAGGTTTTTTCCCTGCATGCAGCAGATGCGTGGCTGCAGGTTTTTTCCCTGCATGCAGCAGATGCGTGGCTGCCGGTCTTGCGGTGCTGCTGCTGGTTTGAGTTTCTGAACAGCAGCGACTGGCTTCCCAGACCGACAGCTGATGATGTCATGGAAACTTTTGTGAGCAGCGCACTTAAAAACTGGAGAATGATTTATAATGAAACGCAGCCCCTGCAGAGGTTTTCTCTCTTTTTTTTTTTTTTTCACGGGGAGGGGATGTGAGGTTGGACTGGAGGGAAGAGTTTTTATGTTCATTAAACTCTCAGCATTTCTGCTCGGACATAACCAGAAGCAGCCTTTCCATCCCGCCATGTCCAGCAGGCAGACATGTGGGGCCTTAATGGACGTTTTACCTCCAGAGCCCCGCGGCTTCGAGCTGCAAATACGACCCAACAAAGCCTCACTTGACCCTTTTCCTTCTTCCCTTTTCTTTCCCGAGCCTCTGGAGCACAACAGCCGTCCCCCTGAGGCTTCAGGCTTTTCAAGCCGGCTGACAAATGCATGTTTTCACTGCCGATAAAGGGTGAAAATAAATGTTACGTAAGACAAAAAGTCCTCACACAAATCCCTGAACCTCGTGTCCTCCTTAATCTCCTCGGCCTGCCGATGCCAACACGTCCAATAAGACGGTGCTGCCACCAGAACAAGGGGAAGGACTGGACTTATTTGGTTGGAAGGCGGCGCTGGAGGCGGATCGGCCGGTCGTGCACCTGCGTTAGCGTAGCTTCTTGGGAAAAACAGGATCTGGAGCTCGAACAACATCCTGGACGTCCTCCCACCTCCTCACCCCGTCCCAGAAGTGTTTATGCCACTTTTCCTGCTCTTCGCTGCAGAATTTAGGAAAGAGATGAATCAGTGCGAGGAAGCTTCCCTCTCCCTGCTCATCTGCTGACACATCTATTCACTCAGCTCTGCTAATTCTGGAATCAGAGCTTCATCAGATCCTGTTGAGACAAATGAAAACGTGATCTTCAGTCATAAAACACCTGCGACCGTGACGCAGCTCCTCCTGTAGTAAAAGCGCTGCCTTTTGGGAAGTTCTGAAATGGAGGGAATTCCCAAGAACTAAATCTCAGATAATCGTAGTACAGGAGCACTTCCTGCTGCAGAAATGTTGCCTCATTACTTCCTTTGTTTCTTATTTTTGTGCTTGTGGACAAGAGAAGGAAAAATAAAAGCAGTGATTGAGCAGCAACAGCTCAAAGAAATAAAATTTCCTACAGAGATACGTGCATGAAGTCATTTCATGTTTCCAGATCTACTCTACCGTTCAAAAGTTTGGAGTCGCCCAGACAATTCCATGTTTTCCATGAAAACTCACACTTTTATTCATGTGCTAACATAACTGCTCAAGGGTTTTCTAATCATCAGTTAGCCTTTCAACACCATTAGCTAACACAATGTAGCATTAGAACACAGGAGTGATGGTTGCTGGAAATGTTCCTCTGTACCTCTATGGAGATATTCCATTAAAAATCAGCTGTTTCCAGCTAGAATAGTCATTTACCACATTAACAATGTCTAGACTGGATTTATTGTTCATTTAACGTTATCTTCATTGAAAAAAAATAGTTTTCTTTCAAAAATAAGGACATTTTTAAGTGAAACTAAACTTTTAAATGGTGGTATACATCAGACATTAGAGCTGCAACTCCTGATTAGTTTCATTGTTAATTAATCTCTTCATTATTTTCTTGATTTATAAGTTGGTTGTTTGATGTATAAAATGGTGAAAAATGTTGATCAGTATTTTTCACAGAGCTCAACATGACAAAGATATTCAACTCAGTGTCATAGATGTCATAATTACTCAAATATATTACTCGATTATCAAAATAGTTGGCGATAAATTTCACAGTTGTCAGTAGCAGGTATTTATATATATGGACATACTAGAGATGACCCAATTTTTGTTCCTGATTTGAAAATATTTAGCATCTATAGATGTCGAGTCCCAATCCGATACCATTTTCTGAAATAAAACAAACTTCAAATGCATTAAAATTTATCAAGTTGTTCCTTAATGTCATTTGCCTTCACAGAAGTCTTTGTCATGGTTCCTGCTGATATGTATTGGTACTGGATATTGATGGATATGATATACTGAATGACTCCAATTGGACTGGGGCAAAAAAAACAAAACAAAAACAGATTGGGAGATTTCCATTGTAAGGTCTTAATAAGGGGTACCTCAAGCTGATTGGGGCCAGTTTTCACTGAAACACCCGAGTTCTCATTGGAGGTCATTAAGTGTCATAAAAGTCTGTTTGCCAACATGAACTGTAGGTGGAGTGATGCCTCCTCTGGTCTAATGATAGACTCCACCTGGTGGAACAAGCAGGTACTACAGCTGATCTACATTACTTGAAAGTCATGTTACCTCATAAAATGCTAATTTGTAATTAAACCGCTGCCTTTTGGGAAGTTTACAAAAGGAGGGAATTTCCAAGAACTAAATCTCAGATGATCGTAGAGTTGGGAATCACATCCAGTGGCACTTCCTGCTGCAGAATTGCCGCCTCATTACTTCCTTTGTTTCTTATTTTTGTGCTTGTGACGCAAGAGGAAACAGCTCATCCAAATGAAATAAACATTCCTACAGTGATATGTGCATGAAGTCATTTCACATTTCTGAAACTACATCAGACATTAGAGCTGCAACTCCTGATTATTTTCATCATTGATTCATCTGTTAATTAGTTTCTGCATTAATCGATTTGTTGTTTAGTCTTAAAGTGTCAGAAAGTATTGAAAATGTCCAGCAGTGTTTTCCAAAGTGTGTTGAGTTGTAGAGGAGGAAAGAAACCAGAAAAAAAAAAACAGAATCAGAGAATTTAGGTTGATTATCAAAATAGTTGGCAATAAATTTCACAGTTGTCAAGTAGGCGGTTAATCCTTGCAGGTATTTAATATATATCTACATACTAGGGACGACCCGATCAAAGTTGTTTTCATATTTTTGTTCCTAATTTAAAAATATTTTGCATCTATAGATACCAAATTCCAGTTCGATGCCATTTTCTGAAATAAAACAAATTTCAATTGCAAGTGTATCTAGCGGTTCCAAAATGTCATTAACTAACACAGAAGTCTTCGTCATGGTGCCCCTTTACTAGCTGAACCCTCACAATGCTCTTTGCTAGCCAACATGAACTACTTATAGTCTTAGTGGCACCTCCTCTGGTCTCTACAGTATTAAACAGTAAGAGGCTCCACCTTGTGGAACAACCAGGTACTACAGCTAATCTATATTACTTGAAGTGCATGTTACCTCAGAAAATGGCATCAGATTGGTACTTGGTATTGGCCGAAATACTGAATGATTTCAATTTGATTGGGGCAAAAAAAAAAAAACAAACGAAGAATTTGATTGGGGCTCGCTTAGCTTTCATTGAAACACTTGCAATCTGGTTGAAGGTCATTAAGCATCACATAAGTCTTTGTCATGGTGCCTGTTGCTAGCAAAACCCCCACAATGCTCTCTGCTTGCCAACATGAGCTACCTCCTAGTATTAAACATTGAGAGGCTTCACCTGGTGGAACAACCAGGTACTCCAACTGATCTAGAATACTTGAAATGTATATCAGCTACGTAAATGGTATCAGATTGAATTGTGGTATTGGTCAATACAAAAAACTAAATGACTCTGACTTGATCAAGGCTTGATCCAGATGCTGGTGGGTCTTATGTAGGGAAAACCAGTGCCACAGGTCAAGATTAGGACCAGTTAAACTCTGGATAAAACATATGACCTCTAGTTGGAGGACATTATTTGTTGTGGGAGACTTTGTCATGCTGGCCAGACAGGTATAAAATACAGGTTTTCATCGTCTGTAGGAGCTTGTGGAGCCACAGAACACCCGATTGTGACCACCTACGTAACACTAAGGATCAACTTGGACACAGAAATTTTATTACTCAACCAAGGAACACGTCGGACATGGAGCTATCTGATGATCGGCGTTGGTTTGTCTGTCTGTCTGTTAGCAACATTACTCAAAAATGGACAAATGGATTTGGAAGAAATTTTCAGGGAAGGTCAGAAATGACACAAGGACCAAGTGATTGGATTTTGGCAGTGATGCGGCTTATAGTCTGGATCCACGGATTTGTTAAAGATTTCTGTATCGTTGCGAGATAGCGGCACGGCGTCACTGTGACCATGACAAGTGAACACTACATCACCTGCCTGCTGATGATCACATGATTGTGATTCTGCTACAAATCCTCCGCTGAGGACTTATCGGGACTTATCTGTATGGAATGATACAAGGAACAATTGATTCAATTGTGGGGGTGTTTCTGAGTCCCATCAATTCCGCCCGCTACATATTTAGGTAACGCGATTCAGTATCCGTACATAATGTACACATGCATAACACATGCCTGTGCTCTGCGCAACGTCATTTTGTCTGTGGATACATCTATATTAAATGGACACATTCTGTGGTGCCATGATTTCTGATCAATAACTAATAAACAAATGCTGCATTTCTGACAATGCCATATGGGGGAATGCGCAGCCTTGGAGGAGTACTGCCTTCTCTGAGTGCTTTTCTTGTTCTTCATGTGTTGCAAAGCTTTTCAGTTGTCAAGCTTTTACATTTGATTGATTATTAATGTACTTCAAATGTGCATTTTGTAAGAAGATGGTAACAGATTAGGTCTTGTTGTACTTGAGATATCAGTGTGTTATTACTATTATTGAATTGGGGGCAACACATTTTCATGGGACGGTCCTATTGTGGGTCTTAATCTTAATACTTATTGGGTTATGAGAGACGCAAAATAACCAAAATGTGTCACAAAATGACCACAAAGGGACACAAAATAACCAAAATGATCCACAAATTGACCATAGAGAGACACAAAATAGTCAAATGAAAGTGACCACAAAATCAAACAAATTTAAATGGGACAGTCCTATTGTGGGTCTTAACCTTAATACTTAAACATGTTAAGTAAATTTGTGATGCTAATCTCCAATTCTGGTCAACAGCTGTTGTTTGACTTGGCTGTTGACAATAGACTTGACTTCTGGGTGTTCTGCTTTTGTGTTGTCAAACGGAATCTTTAAAAGCACAAAATAAATAAGGTATTTTTAGTTACTACTTTCTAAAACACAGACAGCTAGTCACCTAAATGGGGAGGTTTTAATACTTTAACTCGTTTTAAATCTTAAATTTCAGACAGAAAAGACAAAACAACAGCTCCATAAGCGGCTGGTCTCTGGGGAGATGCAGCTTGCATAAGTGAGTCTTGCTGAACTCGGCTGACGTGACCACACTCGGACCACAGAGGAAGTGACTGCCAGAGGAAGCCAGCATGTCCCGTTCGTACGGAGGGGAAGAAGAAGTGTTAAAGTTATTAGCCGAGTGGGAGCGGTGCGTTTACGGGGCATCCTGTGCACAACAAATGCTTCCTGCCGCCGCCTCCGAAGCCAGAAAACAGCCTCGGAGGGAGGGCAGCGAGAGGCTTCTGGTTCTGGAGGGAAACTTCAGCCTCCGACATGTGAACCTGCCAACAGCTGCACACAGGTGGAAACTATACGGTGCCCACAGGAAAGCTGCTTTCTCCGTCTATACAGTGAGCTCCTATAGAGGTCCTCAAAGTCCCGAGTGGAAAATTGATGTTTTTCATTTCGGCGGCCGCATTCCTGCGCTGTGCCTGGATGGGGCCCGTCCTGCCGTGCAGCCTGGAGTCTTATTAAACCCCAGAGAACATCAGATTACTGAACGTTATGAAATTACCGAAGGAAAGCCGTGATGCAACGAGGCAGCAGCGTCCACAAAGCCGAGTTCTTGGCTCGCAGGTTGTTCAGCGGCGGACCTGAAGCGACAGTGATCTGCTGAGGCTCATCGCAATCGAGATAATAAGAGTTTTCATCCAGACACTCCTCAGATCAGCTGCTGCTTTTCTGCTCAGGACTCGAAATTTTGGAAGATTAGATTCAATAACAACAGGAGAGAAAAGTTCTTTGTTTCTTATAAAGTGTAGAAGGAGCTAAAAACAACTGCTAATCAGACACCAGTGCTACAGAAAGTGAAAATGACAACAAAGAGACATAAAATAATCAAAATTAGCACAGAAAAGCCACAGAAAGTCATAAAACAGCTAAAATAAGACATAAAATGATCACAGAGAAGCAAAATAACCAAAATGAAACTCAAAATGACCACAAAGAGACACAAATAAATCAAAATGAAACAATAATGAACTACAAAAAGACACAAAGTAACAAAATGAAACATGAAATGACCACAAAGAGACACAAAATAACCAAATAATGCACAAATTGACCATAAAGACACATAAAAAAATCAAAGTGATCCACAAATTAACTACAAAGACACAAAATAACAAAAAGAAACATAAAATAGTCAAAACAGCTCAAAAGAACTGCTAATCAGACACTGATGCTGCATAAAGTGAAAAGTCCACCTGATAAATGAGGGAATAACATCAGCTAAACTAGAAACAGATGCAAAAGTTTAACAGTAAAAAAGGTGACAGAATAAATCTGTTAAACATAAAACGACCACAAGAAGACATAAGATAATCTAAATGAACACAGAAAAGCCACAGAAAGTCATAAAACAACTAAAATAAGAAACAAAACAACCACAGAGACAAAATAACGAAAACAAAACATAAATTAAATAAACCTTCTCTTTTACAATTTTCTGCTCCATATTCATCAATAGTCGGTAATAAACTATCAAAGGCTTGATTGACTCAGCTCACACATCAATGGTAGCATTTTTATTCCATGTTTTATGTGTTGTTTGCTAATCCTACTCTAATCACAGTAACACGGTTGCTAATCCATGTATAATAATTATTATTTAAAATATTTTGTTGATTTAAAAATGTTCCCACAATTGCAAGAGACATCCATGAAAAAAGAATACCAAAAAAAAGGAGATTTAAATTCCATTTTAAGTGTTTACGGTTTTTGGTCATCAGGGGGATGGGACAAGTGAAAAATGTCATTTTAAGGGGAACTCCAGACTCATTTGGTATTTTAAAAAATATTTTCAAACATTCTTTTCTCCTAGTTCTTTTAGACTTGGTCTCAGGACAACTAAATTTACACAACAACTGCATGTTTTAGTATTTTGTACATGGATTATCTGAAAGTTCATGAGAGGGTTGTAAAATGTCCTCCAATTCTAGAATGACCCTTATAGTAAAAAGCAAAATGTCTGTAAAGGATGTACAAATGTTCAGATGGTTTATATTGCAAATAGTGTCCAAGAATGCAAGAGGATAAAAAAAAATGTGCACTTTCAAATGATAAAACTGTAAAATGATGCTACCAGTCAGAGAGGTGTGTTCCTGTCAGACATCTTCAGGTCTGTCTGTCCTCCTGTGTCTAAGCCAGGAGTGTCAAACATGTGACCCGCGGCCCGGATCGGACCCTCTGGAGGGACAGTTTTGGCCCGTGGGACGACTTTTGTAAAGTGTAAAAATTACGGAGAAGACATTAACTGCAGATTGTAAATTTGTACAACTATAAATTTAAAATGATTTCTAGACCATGACAAGTTGCTTTGATCACAAAATAAAATACTAGATTGTTCATTGTTCTTCTGTTGTTTTGTGTCTCATTTTTGTAATATTTTGTCTTGTTGCTGTTGCTTTTTGTCATTTTTTGTCTGACTTTTGTCGTTTGTCTCCTGTTTTTGTTGTTTTGTGTTTCCTTTTTGTCTCCTTTGTGTATTTTGCTTTTTTTGTAATTTTGTGTTTCGCTTTATTAGTTGTTTTGTGTTGTTTTTTTCATTGTGTGTTTATTTGTCTCACTTGTGTTGTTTGTCTATTTTTTTGTCATTTTGTTTGTCATTTTTGTCATTTTTTTGTCTCATTTTTGTTTTGTTTCGTGTCATCTGTCTAATTTTTTGTCGTTTTGTTTGTTTTTGTAATATCATGTCTTGTTGTTTTTTGTCTTGTTTGTCTGACTTTTGTTGTTTATCTGATATTTTTGTCATTTTGTTTCTTGTTTTTGTCTCGCTTATGTTTCTTGTCTTATTTTTCTAATTTGTGTTTTGCTTTATTCGTTATTTTGACCATTGTTTTTGTAATTTTGTGTTTTTCTTGACTCGTTTTGTCGGTTTTTGGCGCTTTGTAACTTTTTTGTCTCTTTTTTGTTTTGTTTCGTGTTGTTTGTCTAATTTTTTGTCATTTTGTGTCTCGCTTTTGTCTGACCTTTGTCGTTTTGATCATAAAGTAAAATCCTCTATCATTCAGTTACAGATAGATGTGACTAAATGTGTTCGTTTGCAGAGACTCTGTGATCTGGAAGTTGTAATGTGGAAGTGATAAACTGAGGCATAATACTGCTGAAATTGAACTTTTTTTTATAAATAAACTCCAGGTTGTTCATGATGTTTTGTAAAAGATAATTCCTTGAATGTGAACATTTTCAGAATGTACTTTTTTTCACTAATACAAACATGTGGAGTTGTGGTTATTTATAGGTTATTATGCTGTGATTTTACTGATCATTGGAGGTCAGACTGGACTGAAAGTGGGTCTGAACTAAGAGGAGTTTGACACCCCTGGTCTACGTGATGAACCCCCTCGTCTAAACTAAGTCCCCTGACAGCACCTCTCTGGTCTTTGTTTGGGTTGTTGGCACCGACGGGTTCAGCTGTTTTGAGCCGTCTCACCTCTGCAGCCTGAAGCCCAGCGACATGCCAGGTTAGCCCCGCTGTCAGCAGCCGGCTTCACATGTTGGTGTCAGAGGGAGAGTAGCTGGATGCTGCAGCTGCCTGGAATCACAGCGAGGGCAGCATGAACTCTGGCTGCACCCGCCTCGCTCTCCTGGTTCCCTCTGAATGAATCCCATTATCAGCCGTCATAAAAACAAGCAGAAAACATCAAACCGTCCTGCAGACCGTCGCTCCTCCTCTGGAGCCAAGAATACGACCTGAACAAGCTCCACAAATCTGGATTTAGTCCACAATATCACACCTGGATCTGCTCCTCATCTTCCTCTGCAGGAAATAAATGATGCACAAAGTCTTCACTCTCCTCCACGGAGAACATCAAATTCTGCACTCACTATTTTCAGACATGTAGCAGATTAGTGCAGGAAGGTTTGGAGAAGATGAAGCGTCAAGATTCTGCAAATCTGTTATCTACAGACCACTAACCAATATTACATCTACCTGGTGGATTAAAACACCAACTGCAGGCCCAGTAAAGCAGAAAAATACCACAGTACATTTATTCTGAGATTTATGAATATAACATTCTAGTGTTAACATCATTAATTATATACTTTCTATTTTATAGCTGGAGATGACAGTGAGTCTCCACTGGACTGGCAGATTATCTGAACAATAAATTCATCAGTTCATTATTTCACTGATTGATTGTTTCAGTCATTTTTCAAGCAATAATGTAATATTTATACAGGCTATTGCCTATTAAATAGTGACAATTTGCTGATTTTTTAGAGATTTTTCTCATGTATGCTTGTAAACAAATTGCTTTATAACTCTGGATCAAGAGTTGGAAATTTTAGAATGAAATTGTCTGCAGATTAATCAATGATGCAATTATTTGGAAAATAACCACTATATTAATCAATAAGGACAGAAATCATTCATGAAACACAGAATGACCACAGAGAGAGACACAAAATAACCAAAATGAGACACAAAATGACCACAAAGTAACTGCAAAAAGACAAAAAATGAGATACAAAAAGACCAAAAAACACACAAAATGACCACAGAAAGTCATAACACAACTGAAATAAGACTAAAATGATCACAAAGTCACAAAATAACCAAAACAAAACACAAATTAATTACAAAAGGCCCAAAATAGCAAAAGGAAACATAAAATGACCACAGAAAAGTCATAAAACAACTGAAATATTACACAAAATGATCTCAGACACAAAATAACCAAAGCAACACAAAAAGTAACTACAAAAAGACACCAAATAACAAACAAAACATAAAATGACCACAAAGAGACAAATGAAAATCTAAATTAGCACAGAATAACCACAGAAAATCATAAAGCAACTGAAATTTAACATAAAATGACCACAAAAAGACACAAAATAACCCAAATTAATGCAAAAATAACCGCAGAAAATCATAAAACAACTGAAATGAAACACAAATTGACCACAAAGAGACACAAAACAACTGAAATAAAACACAAAATGACCAATGTGAAACTCAAAACAATCAAGAGACTAAAAACCCCAACAAAAACAGATGCATAATAAGACACACAAATTCCAAGAGAGATTATTTTATTTATATGCAGATTTTCGCTAATCTATTCTCACAAATTAAATATATTTTTGAATTTTTTTGAACCACCACATTTTTTCCAAACAAATCTATAAGGACAGTAATCATAAATGAGCCTGGTATTAATCAATGGAAACATACTGCCAATTAATTGAACCAATAAGCTGCAGGGAAAGAATCACATGACTCTCCGTGTTCGCTGAGAAGTAAATCAAACTACCTCCACGAATCAGGCGGGTTTTTTTTAAACTGACGTCTCCGCCCTTCTCCGGTTTGACTGTTTGTTCCGCTCCGGTGGGCCGCTGATGTTTATCCGGTAATACAGATCTCTTAAGTAGCTTTTTTACCGGTTAGTTAGCCGGTTATCTGCTAATTTTGTGCGTCTTTATGTCGGTTTTAGGGAGGAATTAAAGACGTTTGGAACATCCGGCCACCGCCATTACAGCCGTTGATTGATTCACCTGCTGGATTTCAATCAGGACGGTTTATGTTTTTTTCTGGAATTTATCTGCTTTCAGACGATTCGGAAATCACTTCAACAAGGTAAGAACTCACTGATGTAGCTGATGTAATGTGTCTGTGTTGATATTTTGGCTTTTATCCGTGTTTGGTTTGAGTTTTTTTGTCTTTTAAAGCTAGCTAAGAGAGGCTACTTGTGTTAGCCTGTGCTAGCTAACGGCTGCTACCTCTGCTGCAGCTACAATCCTTTACATTTATATTAATTCCATTTTGGCTGAGCTATTTTCTTCTGTTTCAATCACTAATATTATTTTTAACTACTGCTTTGCTGTTGAAATGTTGTTAGTATTGTGTGCATGTGGGTATTTTTTGAACATCCGGATTACTCGGTTCCTCACAGTAGTGAAACAAACCACTGAAGCTGGCCAAAAATGAAGGAAATATAACGTTTTTATGCTATTAAATTTGTCATCGTTGTGCCTCAAACTTGTTAACCTATATGCTAATGGTTACAGCAGTCACTGGAGCCCTAGTTTTATGTGGACTGCATTTGGTTTTATGCTGCCTTATTCCTTTGACCTAACATTTTATCTACATACTTGTACTATATTCACATATTATGTTTTAATATTACTCCTGTGTCACCAGTTATTGTGCCACATTCTATTATTATAATCCACACAGGCCTTACACTTAACATTCTGTTATCTGTAATATTTTAACCAGCTTTTGGACTTGTCAAATGCCAATTCGGATTGTTGTAAAATATTAAAATTTCAATTATATTCAGTTGCAAGTAGATGAAATTTGCCCGTACATGGGATTTTGTTTTCACTGTTGACAGACATTTATGATGTTTTTTTTAGTGCTTTGCTGTTGATATATTGTGCGTATTGTGGGGTGTGGTTGTTGTTGAAAGTACTTAGATCTTTTGCTCAAAGAAAGTTGGGAATATTGCACAGTTAAAATACTGAAGTATGACCTCCAACTGTACATGCAGATGGATGAAGCCTCCATGAAACCTCATTTCGTTGAAAACAAAACCACGTGTACAGGATGTTAAACTGTCAGCAGGTCAAACTCTGTCTTCTGACAGATGCATTTGACATATTTGATGTCTCAGATTTGTTTCTGTCTCTGTGGTTGTCTGGAATGTCTTCTAATTACATTGACATGCTGGATAATGGTTCCAGGAAACGTTATCAGTGCAAAGTGGATGTTGCAGGTTTAGATGTGTGTTAGTTCAGGTTCTTTGCTGATGCCTAGAAAGAGTTTGATATTTTTTGCTTGTTTTCCAGTCATATTAAACCATTATATGTGAATATATGCAGATAAAATGCTCCGTTTTGCTGCCCAGGAGAGTGGCATTTAGACGAGACACATGTGATTAGATTAACAAAAAGCAAAACTCAAAGACGTGCCCCCTATCATGGATGCACAATGATGTTTTAAATTATTATACTGGTATTGCTGGTTGGGGTGGAGCAAATTTATCAATTTTTTAAACATTTTTATTTTTTTTGCTGCAACTATCATCTTCTCAAAAGTAACACCATCATTAAAGAGCGTGTTTTATTAAACCAACAGTCCAAATATCTGAATCATTGACAATTAAAACTACTAAAGTAATCACAATTTAAGATTGTGAATTTTTACATTTGGTTTATTTTTGAGAGAAAAATCACCAGCATTACTGATTTATCAATCAAATCTTTAAGCATTAATCAAATATTTATGTGTATATTTATAGCGATGTATATTTCTGAGCACTTTGATTTGTAGACAAAAATTTACTTCTGTAAAATAACTAGACCTGTCTGATTAATGTAGTGGCGTACAAATATAAAGTGGTATGAGAATAAAAAGTCAAGCAAAGTAGAAGAAGCTCAAAATATTCCTGTCTTGATTAATGTCCGTAGTTATTTTCCACCACTGTTTTTGATTGTGTGTCAACTTTACTATTGCTTTAAAGCTCATTCATGTTCTTCTGTTCCTGTTGCTTTTAGCCTCACAAATGAACTCAGTCTTCTTTTTCTTACACAACATAAGTTTCCTCATTCACGTTTGTGTACTAGAGTTCCTTTGGATCACAGCAGTGACTCTTTCTGTTGCATAAACTGGGAAATTTAGAGGTTAGTCCACATATTGTGAACAAAGTGTACAAGTTTGTCATCAAAAGTGTTCTTATTACAACATTTTGCAGACATCTTCCCTTGCAGAGCGGTTTCCCGAATGACAGAAAAAATTTGAATTTATTTGAAAAGCTGTTCTGTTTAGATTCTTAAGTGGTGTAAGAAATGTTTCCATATAGGTATTGGACAAATTTGGTTTTTAGGATTGTAAAGAAATGTTTGTCATTGTGGAGTATTTAATGTAATTATTTGAAATGTACATAAGAGATTTTGATCTGCTATTTAAAGATATAGCTGAATAATGGCATCCTGCAGAGAACAAAGTCACGCTCTGTCTGTATGTGTTGTAGTTCAAGTTCCTCTGGATTATAATGGTTGTGGATGTGTGTGCATGTGAGTCCCTCCTGTTGAAACCCTCTCTACATTCATTAAAAGACTAATAGTGACCCTCACACCACAATGTTAATGTCAAAGTGCCCCAATATTCAGAACAAAATATTTTATTTATGACATTGACCAGTTTCTGTGCACTTGTTTTTAGTGTGTTTCTACTGTTTCGCTGCTCTGCTGTATCTTTCACCGTGTGTCTCTTCTGCTGTGTCATGATGAAACACACAGGTTGAGTGAAGATAATGTTAAATGACTTAACAGCTTGTTACAGCCATCCAGTGTATTTTACATTATTTATTGTGCCTGTCATGCACATAACATTTCTGGTTGTAAATGAAACATGAAGGGAGGAAGGGTTGTGGCCTGTTGTTTTGGTCTGACGTGCTGATGCTAATGTGAAAGCAGCATTTTTTAAGCCATATTCAGACAACTTTCAAAACCCTCCATCTATGTCTGTCTATATGTAATGGTACAAAGTCTTTGTATCATTCTTTTATTAATGCCAACCAGTCTGTTTATAGTTTGAGTCAAAGGAGCCTTCTTAGGCTTAATGTCTCCAGGTTATGCAGTGTTGTTGCATGTCACAAAGTATGTTGCTTTAAGTCATGCAATATGGTTTGTGTCATGCAATATGTTCCTTTTTGTTTGTGTAATATGCTCTACTTTGTCTAGTCTGGTTCAAGTCATGCAATATGTTGTATAACTCTGATGAGTGTACATTTAAGTGCTCTCATTCAAATGTCATTTGTAAAAGTGAACACAAGTATGTGGTTGGCTGTTGCATGTCTATGTGCTCTGTATGTGACGTGTGTGTTGAATACAGCAAAACTAGTGCAAGGAACATTTCCAAAGGAGACAATGATCTATATTGACTCTTAAGATGAACAACACTAGCTATAGATGAGATTTGCTCAGTGATAACGTGTCTTTTAATGCAGATTTCAAACTGCAACACTTTAAAGGAATGTTTATATGAATGGATGCATGGAGTTTAGGGATTTTTAGCAACCAGCCTGCATTTGTTTATCTTTCTGTTAAAAAAATATTGCCTCCAGGAATGTTGGAAGATACAAAAAATAAACTCTGCTCTGTGTAATAAATTGCTCCTAAAATGTCTTTTTCTTAAAAATGACAATGTTGGCCCTAATTCACACGACAAATCTACAACTCCATCCTCACTGAAAAATCCAAAATCTGAGTACAGGAGGTCCTTGACTTACGTCAGATTTCCGTTCCTATGGATTGACGTAAGTCGATTTTCGCCATAAGTCAGAACTCTGGCGAAAATGTAAACAAAGCCATTACATGAATCATGATGTCGATCAGTTCTTTGGAAAAGTCATGAATACCAACGACTTTCATGCATGTATGAATCATTTTATGAGAAGATAACAGACTATTGTAGCGGACTGATAATGTTGATGATGTTAAGGTTTCAATTTTTATTTTTCAGTTTGAGTGAACATGCCATGTTTAGTTAGCTCACCTCTGATTGGCTGAGAGTCAGCAGTAATGTGTGTGTGTTGCTCCGTGCCGGTGTGTGCGAGTGTGTGTCACGTAAAAGAGAGCTGAAAACAGCGGCTAATTCTGGAGCTAAGCTATCGAGTTTTTTGTAGTTATTCTGGCGTTGGCAACAGCCCACAGTAGCCTGTGTTAAGGTTCAGTAAACGACCAGAGAACCAAATAAAGTCTCATTCATTCATCACAGAGGGACACTACAACCTGTTGCACTGTTTTTACAACTTGACCAATGTTCATGGGTGTTTCGCCCTGCTCCAAGTGTTTTATTATATGTAATTTCACTTCCATGGAGACAGCTTTCCTTTTCTTCGAAGCATTGCCATCAGAAGAGTCTGACTTACGCTTGGGAGCCATAATAAAGGACAAAAAGTTAGTGAATGTAGCACAATCCAAGGTGGCGTACAGCCCGAGAATGTAAATAAAGCCGTCTTATAGCGCCACATGACGACGTATTCGTCATCTAGTTCCACGTAACCAGTTCCGACGAAATGATGAAGCGCCGTAGGTCGAGGACGTCGTAAACTGAGGACCCTGGTGTACAGTTATTTTTTAATTTCAAATGACTGGAAGCAAGGCGTTTCCTACTCGCAGCTTTTTAGTGTCAAACTCTATAAAACTAGCATAATACAGCTTACTGTTCATGTTATTTGGTTTAAAAGACTCAACGTAAACATGTTGTGAGGGGAATTTACTATATTTGAGCTCTGGTTGTTGTATAAATAGATGGTAAATATCAAATATGCACAAACTTTCTGTCACATAATAAATTCCTCCTCATGTGTTGGGTATCAGTGCTGTGTCTGAATATCACGGATGCTCTTTAATACGGTATAAGAGGTAAACAGCCTCCATCAGCGCTGACCTTCACACAGACCAGCGAGTGTGACCAACCTGATACCGTCCATTCCAAGGTCGTACCGGTTCAGGGCTGCCGCCGGAGGAACTGAGGATTAACTCCACCGTCCAGCAATTCGACACGATGCGGCCGAGCTATGTTTTGACTGAGAAACTCTACCCGGTAACAACATGGCATCTCCTTTCCCAGCGCCACAATGCAGAGGTCAGGCTGAGCGACCCGTCGAAGCTCCGTCGCTGCTTGAAGTGGGTCAGCGGCCCCAATAAACTGCTTCGGCTGTAAACTGTAAACAACTTATAGAGCGGTCGCGTGCTAACAGAGCATAAACAGGAGTCCCTTAAAGGCTTCATATAGAAACATGACCGTTAAGGGACCCCCTCCGACATACGGGAAGACCTAAACAGTGTTTATGTTTAGACTATGAGTTTAATTCTGGCAAAATTTAAACTCAAATCAAAGAGTAACAAAGAATAGCTGCTCATGTTAGGATATTTTTTAACTGTTACCCTCTAGGGTCAGTTGGGTGCAACAAAAAAATGCTGTTATTGGTTAGGTAAAGTAATTTATTGTTTAGTGACAAAATTAACACAGAAGACCAGCAAGACAACCAAGAAAACAGGGCTGGTGGATGTCGCTAAATCAAAGAACCAAAATAAAACCAAACGATGACTCACAGAGTTATGAAAAATAACGAAACAAAACTCCGTAGCCAAACTTAAACACAATAGCTCTACTCTATAATATAAAACATAGTCACAAATTCAGAGATTACATGTTCATGCTCAACAGAAAATAAATAACGCAACAGATTCCATCAATCTTTGTGAGTTATGAGAACTTCTAATGATTTTATGTACAACTAACAACATATATTTTGTTAGAAGAATTAGCTTTTCCTTTTCAATCAAGTTTTTTTTCAATTATTTAATAATTAGTAGCATAAACACAAGTTTTTAAGCTAATCAATCTTACAGATTGAGTTGTTCCAAGTGGTATTTCTATATTATTTACAGGGAATTAAGTTTTGTGTGCTTAATTACCACAATTATAAACACAAGTTAATAAGTTAGCAAATTAAAAACATTAAGTTTCTCCAGTGTTAAGTAAGTAGGGGAGGAGACTTGAAAACTTGACCTGAAGGTGAAGAAAAATGCAATTAAGCCAATTTCATGAAGTTACTTCAACTAAAATTTAGTTTTAAATCAGCTAATGCATAACGTATGAGTTTAAATGACTCACAGTAGTAAGTTGATTGAATTTTTATCTTGCAGCTCTGCATTTATTTTGTCTCATTACGAGGTTTGGTAGCTGCTCTGAAGTTTTTACTTCTGTCAAAGTAAAGAACTGGAAGTAATGTAAAGAAAAAAACATGAACAAAAAGGATAATCATTTGATAATTGAATGAATATTTATGGTTTAATTTCTCTTCTATGTCAGTAAACTAAATATATTTGTGATTTTTTTTGGCACTTTATAAACCAAACAACTAATTGATTAATACAGAAAATAATCAACGAGTTAATTAAAAGTGAAAATTAATTATTAGTTCCAGCAAATGAATAAACTACAGTGAGGTGTGACATCAAGTTTTAGTTTTTGCTACATGTGGATAATTGTTGATTGTAGTTTCTGGAAGCTCCTCTCCTGCCTTTAAGATCTCCATGCAGATTATTTACTGGGTGTTTTGTAAAGCGTGAGCTACGTGCTTGCTTACGAGTGTTGACATGTTCCATAAATGTTGACAAGTGAGAAGTGGGCTAACGGATAATGTTGCCTGTTTTCACTGTGGGACCTCCATGACTGTGTAACCGAGAGAAAACTGCTCCATAAGTCAGCTTCAGTACATCATAAATAGAGTTGTGCAGAAGGTTGAAGGGTAAACAGCTGTCAGGGGTGTTTGTAAATTTGTGTGTATATAATAGAAATTGGTAGTTTTAAATATCAATGCAGCTTATTTCAATCATGACTTCAATTACTGGCAATTAAATCTGTAAAAACATAAATATGACTTTTAGCTGCTTCATGCATCTGTAAAAGTAATTCATTGGACCTGTTTCCCTCCACATAAATAAATGCAAAATTCAGATTTATGGATTTTAAGTTACAAACATCAGTTTCACTTTACTGCTAACATCCATTTCGAGAATTTTAACCTAACGGTGACGAACCCAAAGATGTTCAGTTTAATGTCACAGAGGAGAAAAGAAACCAGAAAATATTCAAAATGAAGAAATTGTAATCACAGAATTTCCACTTATTTTGTTAAAATGTATTTATTTATTTAATAATCAGTGATGAAAATAGTTGATTATTTCAACAGGCGACACCGTTAAAAGAACTTTGCAACACTTTTTTTTAAAAACTATTTTTAACAATAGTAATCAGTTTGATCATTTTATCTGTGCTAATGTAAATATCTTCTATGTTGTTTTTCTTTTTCAGCTAACACAGATGAAACTAAAAGCTTCAGATATTCAGTTTACTGTCATAAAGGAGGAAAGAAACCATAAAACCATGTAATCAGAGAAGCAGGTCTTTGTTATTTCTTGAAGAAGATGATTCAAATGGATAAATCGACTATCTGTTAATTTAATGTAACAGTTGACAGCTAATCGTTAAATGGTTCCAGCTCTGTAACGGTGTCTCTCAGTGAATGTAGGCGGCTGTTGTTGTTGTCGTCTCTTTTTCCTCTGCTACTATGTTAAGTCTCGCTGCAGAACAAATTTCCTCCACTGGGACAATAAGAACAACCTTGAACCTTGGAGCTCGGCTAAATAACATTAACACCTGTCGCCTGTAATGGTAGTGATGAGTAAAATAATCATAAATAGCCGTCTGTTTATTTATCTTTCACGGCTGGTTGTGTCTTGACAGTTGCAATAGGTCAGATTTTTTTCCCCTCAAACATTTATTTGAAAGAAAAAATTCAAAGGTTGCAGTGACCTACGTACATATTTTTAAAAAGTGATGTATTTTAGCTGCATTAGGGAAGCACTGACTCTCTAAACATAAATTATTTATACTGTAGCTTGGCCAATAAAATTTAAATTTAATTCCATTGTTTTTAAAAAAAAAAAAAAAAACGTAATAAAACTAAAATTTGGCAGCAAGTGTGTATGAAAAAATACATAAAAATGGTAGAATACTGAAACCTATTTTGCTGATTTAAATACAATAAAAAAACCTCAGAAATCGTACAATCAAATGTTGTAGAAGAACATATCTTTTTTTCTGTTGTCTTTTTTTTGCACTTAACATGCAAATTAAAACCTTTTTTTTTCTCTGATTGACTGGGAATTAGCTGTAATTTACCAAAAGAGGGAAAATTTGTAAAATAACAATTTTTCAATCCTGAATATGCATAATTTTTCTATCAAAAAGGAGCAAATATCTGTAATATAATTACAGTGTTTCCTCTAGGATTTTTTTCACCAGCAGCGGCAGGCTCCCTGCTCCCTGACGTGACGTCACTTTCAAGGCCGCGCTCTCGCGAGTAATTAACGTCGTATTAACCCCTCAAAGAGTAGATACTGAGCAAGGTAGTTATCTGTAGTTTACCTCAGTACTCGTGAGTACCGGACACAGTGCAAGACTGCTGTGAAGGTGGAGACAAGCGACGGTGGAGTATTTGTGACGATTTGAAAAAAAAAAAAAAAAAAAAATAATTTGAGGGAGCGGCTGCTGGGAATGAATGTAGAGGAAACCCTGAATTATTATTATTTTTTTTTAAATTTAATACAATGAACTAGTGTAATTTTACAAAGTTGTACCTGAAAGATTGAACATTTTAACCATTTTTCAGTGCCTAATGTATACAATTTTCTTTCAAATAATAAGCATCTGTAAAAAATATATTTTTTTGCTAATTTAAATACAGTAAAAAACAAGAAAAGCACTCAGAGGGCGCAGTACGACTCAAGGCTGTTCATTCCCCCATATGGCATTGTCAGAAATGCAGCATTTGTTTGGTAGTTATTGATGATCAGAAATCATGGCACCATAGAATGTGTCCATTTAATATAGATGTACCCACATACAAAATGACCTTGCGATGAGCACAGGCGTGTGTTATGCATGTGTACTTTATGTACGGATACCAAATTGCATGACCTAAATATGTAGCGGGCGGCAAGGATTGATGGGACTCAGAAACACCTCCACAATTTAATCAACTGTTCCTTGTATGATTTCTGACAAGATATGATAAGTCTGCAGCGGTGGATTTTTTTTAGCAGGATCGCAATCATGTGATCGTCAGCAGGCAGCTGACGTAGTGTTCACTTGTCATAGTAACTGTGATGCCATGACGCTATCTCGTAATGATACAGAAATCTTTAAAAAATCCGTGGATCCAGACTATAAGCTGCATCACTGCCAAAATCTAGTGACTTGGTCCTTGTGTCATTTCTGACCTTCACTGAAAATTTCATTCAAATCCGTTGATCTGTTTTTGAGTAATGTTGCTAAGAGACAGACCAACCAACGTTGATCGTCACATAGCTCTGCCAAGACTCCGCCTCCTTGGCAGAGTAAAAATAGTGAAATTTCAAGTCAAAAGTTGCAAAGGAATAAATTACCTTTTTTGATAGCGGTTTCACTTTATTTGAAGTTTTTGTCTTTCTTTGTGGGGTTAACATGTAAATTAATATTTTTTTTCTGTGATTTACTAGTTATCTGCTATTCCACAAAACAGGGAAAACCAGAAAAGTAAATAAATTTAACCATTTTCAATCCTTAATATGCATACTTTTTCTTTCAAGTAACAGCAACTATCTGAAAAATAATAGGAGTGTTTGCTATATTAAAGTAAAAATATTGTAATTGTATGGCCAACAAAGTTACTGTTGTTGATTGTGTTTTTCAGAGTTAAAATGTAAATGAACACTTTGTTTTTCTGTGACTTTATTAGTTATTATTTGCGATTTAACAAGAAACGGAAAATCTGCAAAATAAAATCCAATTTATAGCCCACAATACTATGCAAAAATCACATACTATTTTCATCAGACCAAAGAGAGGATTTTCTTCCTGCAGGTTTCAGTCTGCTGTCAAACCTTCCCGTGAGTTTTTTTTTTTTTTTTAGAGCCTGAAGAGGGAAAGTAAAGCAACAGAGATGTTGGCAGCTTCACTCGGTTTCTCTCCCTCTTGAGCTACCATTGTATCGTATGTCTGCTGCCCTTCTTTCTTTCCACTCGCTCTTCCTCCCTGTAATTGAAGACCTCACAACACAACCAGTTAAACTGAAACATCAAAGAGGGGTTGTTGCTGAATGGATAAAAAGAGACGGTGTATTTTTTCCTCACGTTTTTTCCGTCTGAAAAGCCCCGGACCGATCAGGTTCCTTGATTGTTTCCCCTTCGAGCTTAAAGAGGAAACAGAAGCGGGTTAAATTTAGATTTACTGAATATCTGCTTCTCCTGTGCATCTGTGCTGCTGTTCCTGCAAATAGAAGTGAGGAGAGATGCGTTGATCTTGATTGATGGGTTTAATCCGTCGCTTTTAACCACAATATCATGGCACGATGTTTAATTGGAAGCTTCCAAACAGCTGGAGATATTAGCTGAGGATGGGTATCATCAACAAGATTTAGCAAAGTGGGTCATTAAATGGAAAACAGGTGTAAAAAAATCAGAGAATTATAGAGAGAAATTATGTTAAAACCTCTCTGTTGTGTGGACACATGGTGCAACTAATGATTATTTTCACTATTGATTAGTCTGTTATTCTTTTTGGATTATTTTATAATTTTGTTGGTCTGTTAAAGGTGAGAAAATGATACAAATGATCTTCAAATGCCGTGTTTTGTCCAAAGATATTCAGATTTCTGTCAGAGAAGAGGAAATAAACTTTAAAGTATTCACATTTAAGAAGCCTGAAACTAACTTTTGTTGCTAAAAAATTAAATGAATTAATTATTTAATCATTGTGGTTCTGTTCTAGACATCAATGTCTGCATTTTCGTTACATGTGAATCAAATTTAAACAAATCTAACGAAATCAAATCATATGAAACATGGAAATAGATTATAAAAATCCATCTTTCAGAACTCTAAAGTGTAAAATAAGCAGCTTATAGTTGCTTCTGTCATACAATTAAATGTTATTTCTTGCACATCTTTTGTTTTTATTACATTTGGATGCATCAAGTGTCAATGCTAAACTTGGAATTTTGCACAATTTGGGCACACATTTTTAAACCTGTGCATTTAACGGTGTATGTTTTTCATGGAGTTCAAGTTATTATTAGGGCTGTTGGTCGGTATGCACTGACCAGACTGAATTTTCGTTGGTCAGATAATCTCGTTTTACTTTAATATGCAAAACAAAACAAAAAACACTCCGTAGTTCTTGTGCCAGATCACTAGTTGATACAGTTTTATTTACAGAAATCATATAATATGTGCAAGTCTGCAAATGCTTTAATTTGCTGCAAATACGACCTTATTAGAATTGATTTAGCCTAATAAAGCTGCAGGTGTAAAGTCACTCAGTTGTCCGTGGAACCAACTGTCAGAGTTGAACTTTCAAGTAAACATTTCTTTAACTTGCATGGCAGATTGTCCCTTAAAAAATGAAGTAGTTCATATTTTATTACCCTGAAACAACATTTATGAAGATTTGGCCACATTTCTTTTTTTTTTTTTTTTTGTGATAATTGCAACTTGAATATCTTTGGTTTTAAACTGTTGATTTTGGGTTCACTGTGCATGAGTACATATAGTTTAAATAGTTTTTGCGTTTCTTGCTGCTTTGAGGAAACACAAACTTTCTGTGCAAACGTATGTTATTTATATTATTGTTATTTATTTAAAATTGAGATTATCTATCAAGGTTTTACCACATTTCTTGGTATTTTAAAATTTTATAAATAAATCTTAATTTATATAACAATAACTTAAATTTAATGGTTGCATTGTGCATTAGTACATATAGTTACCAGAAGACAGATTCTGGGCGTTTTTCGTTTTTGCTGCTTTGAGGAAACAGAAGCTTTCTGTCTGAAAATATGCTATTTATGTTATTGTTATTTATTTAAAATTGAGATTGTCTATCAGGATTTTGTGATGCTTCTTAGTCTTTTATAATAGCAACTTCAATATTTTTGGTTTTAAACTGTTGATTTGTGAAAACAGACCTTTTTAAATGCAATTTATCGAATAAATTGTATTTAAATATAATGGTTGCACTGTGCATGAGTACATATAGTTACAAAGAGACGCGTTTTAGGCATTTTGAGGAAACACAAACTTTCTGTGCAATCATATGTTGTTTATTCTGTCCAATAAAATCTAAATTAAAATAGAATTTCCGCTAAATCGCCCCGTATAAGTTACAAATTTGTCTTTTGTTATTTTAGTATTGAATGGTGGACATCATTAGATCTGAGAGGGGTGGATACAGGCCTCTGACTGATACTGAAAATAATTATTATTACCAGCCTGTGGAGCTTTTCCTGACACAGTCATGACTCGGCAGCGTTTTATTTGTGGCCGGACGGCTCACGGCTTAAGCTCTTGCTCATAATCGCCGCCGTGTGATTGACGAGGCATCCTGAGTCGTTTACCGCCCGGTGACAAACCTGACCTTCCCCTAATGTCCACCAATGACAGAGCGAGAGCTGGAAAATATCTGAACCGCTCTGCAATGATGAGTCTATTATTACAGTTGTGGAAAACTGTGCAAGTAGAGATGCAAATGTTTCATTATTCCCATCTGAGAGCCTCGATGGTAATCGGTCTGTTAATAGGAGGGAAACACCAGTAACCGAAGACGGGTATCTCCGGCACGTGTTGTTTTAACGGGACTATTTTTGAGTCGACCCTTTGAGGCGACACGCAGTATTTACCTGTCACAAAACGGGGACAGCTGCCGTCAACAAACCGCACAAACACGTACGAGTGGAGGTCAGGAGGGCAGCTATGAATCGTGGGAGATAAGAGGGCCGATGGTGGGTTCATGCAGAGATGTTTCTTCAACACTGCAGAGTCGACTCTTTCTGTTGCAACGATGGTTGGTTCGGCTAAACCGAAGTTGAGCAAGAAAAACGTTCTCTGTGGGAAAATTACCACAGCAGAAGAGCTCATGTGCCCTGAAGTCAGCGCTCAGTCTGCTGCTATTTTTAATTCAGAGTAAAATTAAATTTCCTGTGAAACGCAGATATGTTGTCGTTCAAACTGATGTCACGACTTAAGGAGAAGAGTCCACATGTTTGCAGATGTGAGATGTTCATCTGCACAAGCAGCAGGGGAGGCACAATTCTTTAAATTTATAAAGTGTACCCGAATCTTAAACACAAACATTAAGCAAAGATGATAATGGGTTAGTGTTTTATAAAATAACACTTTGTTGATTAAAAAACTGAACTAACGTTAGAGGCGACAACAACTACGTAAATGAAAATGTAAATTACACAATTATAGAATCATCTGGTTTAGAATATAGCTGTGACATTAACATATGTTCATGCATTTTAAATGACAGGACAGGTCTGCTGTAGTGCAGTAGTCACTTTATATCACAAATAGAAATGGAAATGTGTTTTATCAGTGTTACATTTATAAAATCAGACAGAACATACCATTTAACAGACAGAAACTGGTAAAACAGAAAAAATTCATAATATTTCAAACTGTGATATGCCTTTTTGTCAAAAAACTGAATCAAATTTAAACTTAGTATTGTGATATTTTATTAAAATCGCTTTATCCTACATTCTACATCACATTTAAATATTCACTAACAATAAAATGTTTGCTGTAAAAATCAAACAATCCTGCATTTGTGTGTGTAACTGTGAAGCATTTAGACTCATTTAACATTAATATGACAAAAAATTAGGGACTTTATGGCAAACAAATACAACAAATTAAGAATGTAAGCAGTAAAATATCTATGTATGTAGAGCCACTGTCCTTTTTTCAGTATTGGTACCAGTGAAAATGCAGAGCATGTTGATTTGCAGGTTCTTCACTTTTTGCATAATAAGTAATTGAAAAAATTGAACTGTTGTTTTTTCTTTATGTGATAGATGGCATTATAACAGTGTCATACTGCACCAAAAGACAGAAAAGTGCTCTTTTCGTAGAGGTGAAGATTTTATTTTCCAGTGAAAACTGACAGATGCAAATAAACACCCAGAAACTGCTGGGAGTTCAGAGGGTTCACAGACTTAATGACTCCGAATGAACTATTATAGTGGACAGATAATATCAGTATAGTTATGCCAGAATGAAGTAAATTTAGTTGTACTGAATAATGACTATCTTCAGCACAGAATACAAAAATATATGCAAAAAAAGACAAAAAATAAGAACACAGTAAGATGCTTTAGGCTAATTATAATTAATTTAGTACTAGTTTTTATTGTTCATTGCAACATTTCAGGATTTCCTTTAGTTTTTCAGTGATTGTTGATAATCTGCTCAAACCCGCTGAATACAATTACTTAATAATTCACTTTAGGTACAGATTATTTTTCAGTGTCATCACAAAATTTCATGTTTCCACTATTAGAAGGCACTAAGCTCAGTTTATAACACAACAAATGCTAGCCTGAAGTTACCTGGTATCTGATCTGTGTCTTCAAGGTGATTAAATTTGTAAAAAAAATTAGTTATTCTTTGCATATTTCATCTCTGCTATTTAAAAGAAGAGATTCAAGACTTTTATTTGCCATTTGTACACATAAACAGATGGTTAAAACACATAGGAATACTTGTGTGATGTTTTCTAAGAGGTTGAGTTAAAGAACAGACAACACAACTGTCAAAAAATAGAGTTAAAAAAGACACTCTACTAGAGTGATATAAAGGACAAATACAACAAAATGAGAGAACCAAATGCTTCAATTGTCAGTCGTCCATAAATACACACACACACACACACACACACACACACACACCTATACATAAATACCCATACAGTATGTAGGGAGTATTGCACATACATTACATGATGCACATAGCTGAGGTGAGGTAGTGAGGAATTATGGCACAGAAAATATTGTTTACATTTTTATTTTTGCCATCAGTCTCACTGTGGCAGGGATAAAACTGTTGTGGAAACGTGTTTTGTGTATGATGAGAGGGCATCAAGATATGAATTTAACAGGTTATCTATCTTGTGATTATGAAGCGACGGCTTCCTGCTCTACTCTGTGACTCTCGGGTTTAAAACTCTGCAGCTAAACTTCATTGTGTCGCGCTGAGACTTTGCAGCGCTGCAGACCTTGTGCTGAAGGCTGACTCTCTGCAGCTCTGCAGGGCCTCACTGCGATAAACTGTGGAGGAGCTGACGTAGGCCGGTGTCCGGCCCGAACGGAGCGGCCGGCAGCCTGTAAACAGCTCCTCCACTGTGTCACACCGACTCCCACAGCAGCTGGTTCCGCCTATTGTTCCCGCTCCCGGAGAAAGCGTCACCGGCCGCAGGGCGACACTTCTCAAGGGTGTCCCCGGGGCGACCCAGTGCACCTCGTTCACACAATTCATCTCAATCTGTCAGGAAGATGGAGGCCGAGCGTAATGGAGAACTGAAGTTCGTGTTGACTGGTCTGAGATCTTCAAACACCTCCAGTCAGATTTACATTTTCTGAAGAGAAGCATGAAACCTGTAGCTGTCTGCTGGGCAGTGTGACCTAGTTAGAAGGCCATAAATCATGAAGCAAAGAAAAACTTGGATTTCTTTTATTATTTATTAAGCAAACGTTGAGAAGAACCTGGAGTCAGCATGTGTAACACTTTTTCAAATGTTCACAAGTGTTGCCAACACTGATTGTAGGAGCCATAAATGAGTTGTTGTTTATTATATGGTTAAGGGACATATTGATTGTTGTTTGTGTTTGTTACTCCACCATGGAGTAATGTGATGATTGGTGTACGTGAATCCGTCTGTGCACAACATTACTCAGAAACAGATCAACGGATTTGGATGACATTTTCAGGGAAGGTCAGAAATGACACAAGGACCAAGTGATTAGATTTTGGCAGTGATGCAGCTTATAGTCTGGATCCATGGATTTGTTAAAGATTTCTGTATGATTGCCAGATAGCGGCACGGTGTCACTGTAACTGTGATCCTGCTACAAATGCACCGCTGCGGACCACGAATGTTTATAAAACTGTAACTGTGAATAATTCCTACTTTTTAAAGGAATTTTTTATAGTCTGAAGACATTTTAAAGTCATTTTGGACACATTTTTTTTTTAAAGTAATTTTTTTGGCCTGTTGTTGGCTTTGTTACTGTAGATAGCTCTATAGTTGAGAGGCAGACAGGAAAGTAGTGAGAAGAATGGGTGGAAGACCTGCAGTAAAGGGCTGTGAGCTGGAATCGAACCCAGGCCAGTGCATCTGGGACTATAGCCCGTGTTCATGGGTCGCCCACTCAACCAGTTGAGATATATGGGCGCCCATTTTAGACACATTTTTAGTATTTTTTTTTTTTAACCCTTCTAAGCCATCCTAGACAATTCACTCACTTTGGACAGATTGTGAACAGTAAAAGAGGATTTTTTGAGCACATTCTGGACAAATTTGAGTAATTTCGAGTCATTTTGCACATATTTAGTTTGTTTTTTGACAATTTTTAACAACATTTTGAGAACACACTTATTTCTGAGTGATTTTGGACATGTTTTATTGTTTTTAGTAATTTTTGGAACCCTTCTAAGAAATCCCAGATGTTTAACTCATTTTGGACAGAGTGTGAATAGTAAAAGAAGATTTTTTGAGCAAGTCCTGGACAAATTTCTAATCATTTTGGACAAATGTGGAGATATGTTTAAGATTTCCGTATCATTGCGAGATAGCGGCATGGCCTCACTGTAACTATGACAACAAGTGAACGCTACGTCAGCTGCTTGCTGATGATCACATGATTGTGATCCTACTACAAATCCACTGCTGAGGACTTATCAGGACTTAACCGTCGGAAATGAAACAAGGAACAATTGATTAAATTATGGGGGTGTTTCTGAGTCCCATCAATTCCCGCCGCCCGCTACACATTTAGGGCACGTGATTTGGTATCCATACATAACGTACACATGCATAACACACGCCTGTGCTCAGCGCAAGGTCTTTTTTTATTTAAGATTTCATCCGTTGGAAATGATACAACTTTTCTTGTTTTGTCACTGCACACAAAACAGCTACATATTGTCTCAAATATGAAGCTTTGACATCTATTGTAGATTCCAGATTTAAAAGATGAGACTGAGACTCTCTTAAAAACTATATTTGAGGCTGTTGAATATCTTAATGTCCCACAGATGTTTATCTTCTAATACAGAAACATGACGCTCAGCTTGTATTCGTTTCTATCCTGCAGCATTGAAATAGACGCCCTTTATCTGAGCTTATATAACGCCGCTGGCCGACACATTGACATGCATCTATTATTTTTATGTGCTGGTATATATATTTGTGTGTCCTATCAGCGCTGGCGGTGGTGAGATTCCCTCTGTGATCCACAGCAGTCTGTGGGTGAGTTAGAAATGTGACAGGTGTGCAGAACCTCGACAGCAGCTCGAAAACACGACGTCGCCGCGAAAAAAACAAAAAATCCAAAATAAAACCGAGGCGAGCGGCAGCCTCCGACCCGCTCCGTGTTTACTGTGTGTTTTTCTTTGGTCACCAAGGGACACGGTTGCAGGAAATTTGCAGGAGGATCTGAATCCGGCCCTTCCTTCTATCTTTTTCCTGAAGTTAGGAAGTCCTCCTGTATATTTAGACCACAGCTGTCTGCAATGGAAACATCCAAGGTCCCCGAATGGAGGCCTAGAGCAGCCGAACCCAGAGATAAACTCACGCCAGAGCCAAACGAGGTCGGAGGGGCGGCGTTAGTGCAAAAACAATGATGACACTGATCAGGTTCATTACCAGTCAGGTTTTTTCTGCTTTTTCTGTTAATTATGCAGCCTGAACCCTGATAACAGAAAAACTGCAGCCAGAGACTGACTGGTAATGAACCTGATTAGTGTCAAACGTGTTAGTAAACACATAAAACATGTTTATAAAAACATTATAATGTTTGATCATAAAGAGAGAACTTAAATCAACAAAATATGGTTATTTTACGGATATTTTCCACTATTAAACTGTTATTTTACATATTTTTTTCTAATTTGCAGATTATATTTTGTAAAATTACAGAAAAATAGCATGTTGACTGTAAAAAATGTAATTTTTTTTTAGAATTAAATCAGCTGGAAATGCTATTTTAAAAATATTTGCCTTTATTTAAAAGACAACTCTGTCTGTATAATGAGCACTAAAAAATGGTCAATAATTTTGTTATTAATCGTAATTAATATTATTATAAGTTATTGTCAATAACTGATATTTTACTGATTTACCTCAATTTTTTTGTAATAAATAACATCCGGTAAAATCACATCAAAATAGTGCATTGTTCTTTTACAATGTTTGTTTTTCTGCATTTAAATCAGCTGAAAATATTACTATTTTACAGATATTTACGATAGATTTCACTGTTTTTAGTGACTGTTTCGAGTTAACTTAAATTAGTCAAATGTAGTTATTTTATGGACATTTTCCGTTATTCGAAAGTTATGTATAGTAAGGACTGAAAATAGTAAATAATTTTTTTAAACTGTTATTTTACTGATTTTTTTTAAACTTACAGACCTTTGTAAAAATCTGTTTTAAAAAATCTGTTTTTTTTGCACATAAATCAGCTGTAAATGTTATTTAAGAAATATTTGCCATTATTTGAAAGACAACTCATGTATAAGAGCACTAGAAAATGGGCAATCATTTTATTATTAATCATCTTATTATTATTAATTACTTGTTAATAACTGATATTTTACTGATGTCTGTCCATTTTTTTTAGTTACAGATAATATCTGGTAAAGTCAAATCAAAATGGTGCATTGTTCTTTTACAATTAGTTTTTCTGCATTTAAATCAGCTGAAAAATGACTATTTTACCGATATTTCCAGGAGATTTCACAGTTTTTAGTGACTAAATTGAAGAACTTCTTGGCTGAACTGCAGTCTGTGTTTGATATAAGGGGAAAAAAAAACCTTATATATATTTTTTGTACAGTCAACATACTATTTTTCTGTAATTTTACAGGATATAATCTGTAAGTTAAAAAAAAGAATCTTTAAAATAAGTTTAAAATTTTTTAAACCATTTTCAGTCCTTACTGTACATAAATGTTTTGAATAACAAAAGATATCTGTAAAATAAATATATTTTGCTAATTTAAGTTCACTCAAAATAGTGTAATTTTATGATCAAACATTGTAAAAAAATTATTAAATTGTCAATTACGTGTTTTTGATGGGTTTTTTTATTGTTTAATAAAACATGTTTGACACAATGATGACACAAATTAGGATAATAACCAGCAGTTTTTTGCTGCTTTTTCTCTTAATTATCTGTTAATACTCACTCAGGTGGTGCAGCTTTGCATTCTTTTTTGGCAATTTGACCTCCGTTTCCTCACGCATAAGTGTCTTTGAGAAATAAAACTACAATAGTAAGTTATGATCAATCTGCGTACAGTAAAGGCAACATTTTCTGTAATCTTCTTGTAAAATGACTAATACATGCATGAAAGTTGTTAATTTTCATGACTTTTCTGAAGAACTGGTCAATATCGTGATACACGTAACGGCTTTGTTTACACTTTCGCCGGAGTTCCGACTTCCGGCGAAAATCGACTTACATCGATCCATAGGAGCGATATTTTGATGTAAATCAAGGACCCCCTGTAATCCATATTGTACCTGTGTTCCCTGCAGATGTGCAGCACCTGATGATTAAAGGAGGTTTCTCATGAACAGAGCTCCAGTTTGGACCAGCAGGATCCAGACTTCATCCCATAAAGGAGGAACAGGAGGAACTGTGGACCAGTCAAGACAGAGAGCAGTTAATGGGCAAGAAGAGACTATCAGCAGGTTTTAATTCACATCATTCCTATAAAAAGTGACAACAATGAAGATAAAATCTCAGTCCTCACGGCTTCATCAGAGCCAAATTAAAGAAAACAGAGAGGAAACGAACAGCTCAGCCAAACAGATGACAACAGACACTGATGGAGACGACTGTGGAGGACCAGAACCAGCCAGGAACCCAGATTCAAAGACTCATTTTCAACCAAATACTGATGGAAAGTCTTCAGACTCTTCAGAAACTGAAGACAGTGAAGATGAAGAGGAGGAGCAGGATGAGTGGCAGGAACCATTGTCAGATTCTGGACCTGAAACTGAAGACAGTGATGATGATTGGAAGGAGACCAGAGCAGCTAAGTCAGGTGGAAATAATAATGTGAGTTGTAACACCAAGAAAAAATCTTTTAGCTGCTCTGAGTGTGATAAACAGTTTACCAACAAGCAGTCTCTTTCTAAACACAAGGCATGTCATTCAGGGAAAAGCTCTTCCAACTGTTCAGCTGATGAGAAATGTTTTAGAGTGGAGCAAAGTGGGAACTCAAAGAAAAAGGGACGGGAAGTAAATGGCTGTAAAGAATGTGGTAAAACATTTGCATGTAGTTCTCATTTTAAGGTGCACCTGGCAGCTCATAGAGGAGAGAAACTATTTGGCTGCGATATTTGTGGTGCCAGATTTAGTCAGCATCCAACTCTGAAGAGACACATGATAGACCACACAGGAGAAAGACCGTTTGGCTGTGACGTTTGTGGTAAAAGGTTTTGCCAAAAAGCAACCCTAAAGACACACATGACTGTTCACACAGGAGAGAAACCATTCGGTTGTGATACATGCGGTAGAAAATTTAGACGTAAGCCTGATCTTACTGCACACATGAGAGGCCACACCGGCGAGAAACCATTTGGTTGTGGTGATTGTGGTGCCAGATTTTCTCGACAGGGATCTCTGAACAGACACATGACAATCCACTCAGGAGCAAAGCCATTCCGTTGTGCTGATTGTGGTAGAAGATTTAACGAAAGTACACATCTTATGCGCCACAAGAGAGTTCACACCAGAAATAAGAAAATAGAGAGACCGTTTGTTTGTGGTGAATGCGGTAAAATATTTAGTCAAAAGTGGAATCTTAAAAGACACATGAGAGTTCACACAGGAGAGAATCTATTTCAATGTGATGATTGTGGGAAAAAATTTCCATGGCGGAACAATCTACAGCGTCACATGAAGACAAAGCACAAAATAGAAACCGCATAGTTGCAGGGCTTGTAGTGAACGATTAATTATTGTATATTGGTAAGAACCACAGCTCTAACAATGCTTCAAAGCAGCAAACATTTAAACAAAGCTCAC
This sequence comes from Amphiprion ocellaris, assembly GCF_022539595.1. NCBI lineage: Eukaryota > Metazoa > Chordata > Actinopteri > Pomacentridae > Amphiprion > Amphiprion ocellaris. The sequence continues at coordinate 9,624,930 of NC_072783.1, forward strand.
TGTAGTGACTCTACAACCTGCTCTACTCTACATCGTCCCCGCTGTTTAATTTACCTGCAGTAGACTGGACCCAACATGAACCCTGCTGCTGTCTTTGAATAAAATGGTTACATCAGTGTACTTACAGTACCCCTGCTTGTGCTTATGTGTAGTTTAATGATGTAGTTTTGGTTGTGGACGATGAGTAACTGCTGTGACCGGAGCTAATGGGGATCCTAATGAATAAGAAATACATTTTTGTTAGTGGTTATGTTGTTTGAAAACCTATGAGCTGTTCACATAGCACTGTTTGTTGTTGAGAATGTAAGTGCAACCTAAAAAAAATAATCAGTTCTGTTAAACCAAGCAAAGGATCAGTTTTATTAAACATGCTGCACTGTTAATTAGAAACTCTCCATAATGATTACAGTCACAAAGGTAGCGTATCATTAGCCCAGATTTTGGAGTTCTGAATGATAGAGTTTGGGACCGACCACTTTTATGGAACATTACATAGAGCAGCAAGCATCTGTTAAAGCAGCAAATCTCTAACTAAAGAGGTGGTAGAGTGTGCGGTTGCATTTGGTTCTTGAAGGTGTTGTATTATTGTTCTTTGGGACTTAACAGACTGGAAAATAAATAACTTTTGGGTCATTCCAGAATTGGAGGACGTTTGGGCTTCACATTTTTTGAAAAATAAACCTTCTCTTTTACAATTTTCTGCTCCATATTCATCAATAGTAGATAATAAACTATCAAAGACTGGATTGGCTCAGTTTACACATCAGTGGTACCATTTTTATGTTTTATTAGTGGTTTGCTAACCCTACTCTAATCACAGTAACAGGGTTGCTAACCCATGCTAATGTTAGCTTTTTCTCAGCAGTAGAAGCTAGATATTTAGCTAGCTGTTACTGCTGACCAAGAGGACAAACTGACTGATGGAAAACAGTCAAAAGAATGAGTCTGATCCTGATAATATGAGGTAGAGTGAGACATTCAATCAAAGCTGACAATGTTATGAAAATATGAAAAATAGAAGCGAGGACATAGCTTTGCTCTACCCATTCTTTAGGAAAACTGTTTGATGATGTAAACGATGAAAACAAGACACAAAACGCCAAAAACAACATAAAACGACAAAACAAGATGCAAAACAACAAAAACAAGACACAAAAAGACAAAAACAAGACAAAATGACAAAAACAGGACATAAAACGACAAAAACAAGACAAAATGACAAAAACAAGACAAACGACAAAAATGAGACATAAAACGACAAAAACAAGATACGAAAAGACAAAAACGACACAAAATGACAAAAACGAGACAAAACGACAAAAACAATACATAAAACGACAAGACAAAATGACAAAAACAAGACACAAAATGACAAAAACAAGATACCGAATGACAAAAACAAGACAAACGACAAAAATGAGACACAAAACGACAAAAATAAGACATAAAATGACCAAAACTAGACAAGACAACAACAAGACAAAACAAAAACAAGACACAAAATAACAAACGTCATCAACAGGGGTGTTGGACACACATTGCATGCATAATAATTATTTAAAATATGTTGATTAATAAAATGTTATTTTAGATTTTTCCTGTTTAAAAAAAAGTAAATATATATATATATATAAAAATATGTAAATTATTGCTTTCTATTCTATAATTTTCCTGTTTTCTGTAATTTCACAAAAATCAACAGTTAAAAATTGCTAAAAAAAAACCCCAAAAAAACAGTTCATTTCCTACAGCGTGTTTTCCGAGATTCCCCCTGAGAAATAAGAAGTGGAAAGAGAAACCAGTGGGGAGTAATCATTAACGGTTACTGTTTTAATCGCTGACAGATACTCTTGACTGTCAGCTCCCTCCCTGGGATTTCCCACAGTTCATTGTGGTTCCTCGCCACTCTGACCTCGGTATCGTGCACGTTCCCCGCAGCCAGCTGTCATTTTCCTCGTGTGAAACAGCTGTGCGAGGGGAAAAAGGGTGTGAGGGACGGGAGACAATGCCGTCGGTCCGTTTTTAGCCTTGGCCGACCCGTTTCCAGTGTCGTCCGCGGATTCCAGAGGAGCGCTCGGACCGCAGGAAGGGCAGGACAACTGGGCCGCAACCCGACCCCCCATCAAAGAGCCGTGGAAATAAAGATTTCATCCTCTGGTAATAGAGGTGTTTTCACGCCGAGGTCAGTGAGGCCGCCGCCCCCGTCTTCCTGTAATTGTCCCAGTCATGCTCCTGTTTTCATGACTGGGCAGAAATCAGCAGCATCAGGGTTTGATTTACAGCAGGTGATGGAGGGAGAATTAGTCCTGCACGTGCCACAGTTAGGTTATTATTCAGTCAGTCAGTTCTTCTGCATGCTTTAAAAACAAAACTTAGAAATCACAGAAAAAGACGATGGAAATTCGGCAGTGAAAGAGCCAAAATTATACGCAAAAAACCCAGAAAATAACTGCAAATATCTGTAAAATACTGCCATTTTTAGCCAATTCAAACAAACTACAAATATTGATAAGAAAATATGTGCTGGTTTGTCATGTTTTTTCTTGTGTCAAGACGTTAAATGAATGTTTTTTCACTAGATAGTATCTCTAAGAAAATCAGCGAAATAACAGATACAAAAATATTCAATAGTTTTTAGTTCTGAATATACACAGCTTTCCTTTAACCCTCCTGTTGTCCTCATTTACGAGCACCAAAAAATATTGTTTCCTTGTCTGAAAAAAATCCAAAAATTCAGCAAAAAAATTCCCCAAATTTCTGAAAATTTGCAAAACCTTCAGGAAGAAAATTCCAATAATTCCTTCAAAGTTTCCCTTCAAAGTTTCACTTAAAAATTTTTTTCCAAATTTGGCAAAAAAAAATTCTTGTAAATATTTTCAAAAAATGAGTAAAACTCTTCCAAAAAATCCTAAAAATATCCAAAGTGATTACATACATATCAGTAAAACTTGTAATGTTTTCTTTAAGAACATTCACAAAAAAAAAATAACTAAAATTCATTGAAATTCCCTGGATTTTGGTAGATTTTTTTTGTGAATGTTCTTAAGAAACATTTTTAACATTTCTTTTTTTTCCCACCAAAAAATGTTCAAAGATTTCCCAAAAATGTTGAAAATGTGGACAATCAGAAATTTCACTGTGAAAATATATTTTTTTCCCACATTTTTAAACTTTAAAACGGGTCAATTTTGACCAACAGGACGACATGAGGGTTAAAAAGAACTGATCGATATTGTGATGAACGTAACGGCTTTGTTTACGGCGAACAACCTCCTCTATGAAGAGTCCAAAGTAATGAAGAGCTGAAGACCATCACAAAGAGGAACTAAACCCCAGAAGAGACATGAAGAAAGACTGTTGGCTGCTCTGAGAACTGTGACGACAAAGTCTATAAGATCGATTACTGAGAGAGAAGGAATAATTTTAACTAAAAGTCTCGTTAAAATCAATCATTAGCATCTCTGACGCAGCATCTTATCATCTCTTGTTGCTTGTTTATGTCGTCTCCAGCCAAAAAATTCGCTATAAATCAACGTGTGCTGCGTCTCTGAATAATTTGGGACTCATTGGAAGCTCCCTGAGCAGCCCGTAGACTTTTTGTTTGTACAGATCTCTTAAAACAAATCGTGTTTACGTTTGGAGCTGAAGCAAAAAGAGTTTCCTGCGAGCGTCCTCATGGGGAAATGACAGCAGCTTCATATATGATTAGAAGTGATGTGAGTCAGCTGCTAGAAGCGGCTCTGATTATGAAAGGATGTTGTTTGTTGGGGGCGTTTATCTGGTTCCTGTTGAGGCCTTTTCTCTTTTTTATCTGGGGCATTGGGAGGAAATAGCAGGTTTATATTTGTCATAAAGATCAAAAGGAGCAAACTGAGAAACATCCTGCTGAATGCAGACAAAGCCGGTCTTTGAGTCCCACGATCACAGAAAACCCGCTTCACAGACCAGATCAGCAGGTCGCAGCAGGTGAAGCGTCACCGGGTCGGAGGTCAGGTGTCCTGAAGTTCAAAAGTACCTCAGAGGAACCAGGATCTGAGCAGCGGCGGCCAAATATGACAAAACAATCTACTTAAAATGGCAGCTTTAGAGCCAGATTCAGCTTTAACAGCCAACAGAAGTCATTAATGACACCAAAAGTTATTTCTAATTCACCTTCCAGATGTTTCAGAGGACATGAAGAGAGACAGACTGTCAAAATAAACGCATTTTAAACTGTTTAGACCTGTCATTTTTAAGCTATTTTACAGTTTTTGCCCATGTTTTGGGAAAATTTGGCTAATAACTGGTACAATCAGGTAAAAAAAGGACGAAAAAACATCAAAAATCTGTATTTTCAAATATAGTAATTATTTTTTAGAATGTTTGACTGAAATTTAACTATTTTACTGTATTTCAGTGCTTTTATTTGAAAGGTATTATGTGTAATGCAGCTAAAGTATTAAAAAAAGTTAAATCAATTGCTAAACAGTTAAAATATCCAGCAAAATCATGTTGACTGTAAAGAATAAAAAAAAATGCAAAAAAATTTACACGTCCAAATCAAAAATCAGTAATTTTAATAAATAGTATTTTGTTATTTTACAATGTTTGACTGTTAAATTACATTCTTTTTACAGCACTTTAGTTTTACTTAAAAATATTGATTATTTCACTGATATTTACAATAATTTTAATGAAAAATGTGTACTAAGTATAAAAATTTATCAAACAGTTACAATATCCAGCAAAATCATGTTGACTATGAATTTTTAAATTTTTTTTAAAAAGGCAAAAACTTTAGACGTCCACATCAAAAATCTGTAATTTTAATTAATGGTAGTTTGTTCTTCTACTATGTCTGACTGTTAAAGTACTTCTCTTTTCTACTGTATTTAAAATCAGCAAAAATGTTAATTATTTTATTAATTATTGCAGTAATTGTTAAGAAAAAAATGTATTAAAGATGTATGAATGTATTAACCTCTTATTTTAAATTACAAATAATAACTAATAAAATCACAGAAAAGGGTATTAATTTACATGGTGACTGTAAAAAAAAAAAAAAAAAAAAAATCCAAATGTCCACATCAAAAATCTACTTTTTCAAAAATAATTTTTTCTTTTACAGTTTGTGAAATGTAACTATTTAACTGCATTTTAATTAGCAAAAAATTTTGTTATTCTATAGATAATTGCTGCTATTTGAAAATAATTCTGTTTTAAGCAATAAAAAATTGAAATAATTTCTTATATGTACAAAATCACAAACTGTACACGTCCACATAAAAAAAAACAGTAATTTTTTTTTCTTTAGCAGCAGATATTTTGACTAACATCAGATATTTAAACAACTAATTTATCTTACTAGTAGTAAAAATGAAAATATTGGCTAACTATCCTGTCTGTGTCCTCACCAAATTATATTAATGTGGGAGTCATATTATTATAACCCTTTAAATAGCAAACTTGTGCATCCAAACTAGTTTCTGTAATCATTTATTGAATAGTTGAAACAAGCTGATATGGTCAGATTATATGGTTTTAATAACCTTAAGACCACTTAAAGGTGAACAAAAAGTAGAAAAATGCTTGTTAAAGGGTGAATTTGATTGATTAGTTTTATTTAAGGCTAGCTGTAGTGTAGTTTTACACTGTGCAGATGTATTATTTACAAAACAAACAGCAGGGAAATAAAAAAGTCAGATTTGTCAGCATCAGGAGGAAACGTTGTTGGTGTAAAGTGAGTGTTTTCCAGTAAACACTGTTTTATTCTGCCTATTCTTCTCTACATTTCATCTTCCTTAGTGCTGCTCTGTCAGCCTTCAGCTTCTACGTGACGCTACTACGTTTAAAATGATCCACAGAAACAGAAAGTCTCTGGATCCAGTAACTCCTCTTCAGGAATTTCCTCCTTTTAGTCCTTCAGTTTGGAGCTGAGACCCACAAATCCTCTCGGTTCTCTGAATATGAGCCTCATGTGCTATTTAGTATCGACGTTGTTTTAACCTGACCGGATCACGTGTGGGTTCTGAATTGTGTATCCCAGGTTACACACTGGTCTCAGTGGAAAAGTACAACCGGTACGTGTCCCACTGCTGGTTAATTTCCATAAACACCAAGAGGAACAGTGACACATCAGTGTGGAACCATGTTGACCATACGACGCCTGAACGCTAACATGAGGCAGGAAGAGTTCAGGGAGCATCCAGGGGCTGTAAGGTGGAGCTCAACTGGCTTTCTTTTAGCTCTTGGAGGAATGTGTAGGCCTCGTGTTTCTGCAGATGGTGAGTTACTAGAACCTGTCCTGGAAGGCTAGTGTATTTGCAATTGTGCTAATTATATTTCCCATCTTTTTTCCTTTTTCTGGTCCATTCAGTCTGTAGCACCGCAATCTTCTGGTCGATGAGTGATCGGTCGATATGGTCTGATCTGACCAAATTCTCACTGGTCCAACAATCTCCACTGTTACTTTCATAAGAAAAAAAAAGCTCAACATCAGCAGCCATCCAGGATTAATCCACTATTTTAAGCTGGAAGAGGAACAGACTATCTTTGAACACCTAGCTGTTACTGCTGACCAAGAGGACAAACTGACTGATGGAAAACAGTCAAAAGAATTAGTCTGATCCTGATAATATGAGGTAGAGTGAGACATTCAATCAAGGCTGACAATGTTATGAAAATATGTTCATTATTCAATTATTCAGTCAGCCAGTGAAACTCTACTCTTTATTTTAACCCCTATCTGCAGCTACTTCAAAGCTAAAAATGGGTGAAATCAAAAGTTTATAAATGTTCCTTTGTTATTTAAAAAGAAGTCTCTAGCAAAGTATCCTTGTTAAAATCTGTTGTAAAGGTAGTATAAACAATTTAAAGACATTTCCACAGCAAAAAAATCATTTACTAGAAGAACAAGTAAAACTGTTTTCTACCTGGATTTATACCAATAAGGTGTAGTTTTAAAATCTGTGTTCAAATCCCTGTATTTTCATAGATATTAATCAATAAATGAAGTAATTTATGCCTCCACAGTTAACCATTGAAGAGTTTTCTTGCTCTGTGAAGCCTCTTTCATGAGGAATACTTCAGCAAAAGTTAATAAAATCACCAGCATCCCTCTGAGCTGGTCTTTAAGAGACATTTAACAGATGATTTGATCTGTACAGAGACACCTGGGCGGAGGTAAGAGACAAACAGCTCTATTGATGATGGACAAACAGGAGCTTCTCTTTCCTCTTCCTTATCTCAGGATGCATCTCAGGCCTCTCCCGATACCTGCCATCCTGATTAGATGTGGAAACAAAGCTCAGGCCGTCCTTCCTCCTGCTAATTGCATCATTCGGATTGATCGTCCTGAGATTAAATTAGATTCTTTTTTTAATAGATCAACATTCAGACGCCCAAAGTCGGAGGAATTTTAATGAAGCCGAAGCAGAAGAGTTGAGGTTTGTTGGTTCGGATTCTTTTGTGATCGTAAATCTGCTTCTTACTTTTGGACCGTGTAGCTGCCATCCTGCACTTTTATTCAGTTTTTCTTTACATGAACCAAAGTGTTAAAACAAATGATTGTGGATCCAGACTAATTTTCAACCTTTTTGTTGTTTCTTTCTTGTCTAAATTTTTGTCATTTTCAATCTTTGTTGTTTTTTTGGGGAATTTTTTTGTCATTTTTAATCTTTTTTCATTGTTTTTGTCTCATTTTTTTCATTTTCAATCTCATTTTGTTGTTTCAGTCTAAATTTTTGCCATTTCAGTCTCTTTTTGTTTTTTTTTTCTCATTGTTTTTGTCATTTTCAATCTCTGTTGATTTTTTTTGTCTCACTTACGCCAAATTCTGACCATCTGAATGTCGCAGCTGAAATGGAGACTCATCAGATCAGGAAACGTTTTTCCAATCTTCTATTGTCCAGTTTTGGTGAGTTTGTGTGAATTGTAGCTTCAGTTTCCTGTTCTTAGCTGACAGGAGTGGAACCCGGTGTGGTCTTCTGTTGCTGTAGAACGTCTTCTTCAAGGTTGTTGTGGTTCAGAGATGGCATTCTGCATTCCTTAGTTGTAACCAGTGGTTCTTTGAGTTACTGTTGCCTTTCTGTCATCTCCAACTAGTCTGCCCTTTCTCCTCTGACCTCTCACATCAACATTTTCTCATTTTTGGACCATTCTCTGTAAGTGCTAGAGATGGTTGTGGTGAAAATCCCAGTAGATCAGCAGTTTGTGAAACACTCAGACCAACAATCATGCCATGTTCAAAGTCACTTAAATCCCTTTTCTTCTCCCTTCTGATGCTCGGCTTGAACTTCAAGGGGTTGTCTCGACCACATCTACATGAATATATAAGTTGAGTTGCAGCCATGTGATTGGTTGATTAGATATTTGTGTTACTGAGCAGTTGAACAGGTGTACCTAATAAAGTGGCTGGTGAGTTTATAGTTGCAGCTTTTATGCTAACCTTCAACCACAACTTAGTTTAGCAAATATATACATCGAATTTCCACCATTTCTGCGTTCCTAAAAGGCTCTGAGGAGTTGTAAATTTCTAACAAAGTGTCCTGGACAGTTCAACTCTTCATTTTAAGACGAAATGTTTCAAAAACTCCTGAAAATAAATGACACACTTTCCGTTCAACTAACTAGAAATGAACAACACTCCTATATTTACATAAAGTACACAAGATGAGGTTTATGGTGCGGACAGACCGTTAATGGTTCATTAAATTCTGATCATTTCTGAATCCTTATATAACAGAGATTCAGACTGAAAAACAGAAAAGCCCAACAGAAATGATCTGGTTAAAACCTAACAACAATGTAGAAGATGTGTTTACCTGATCCACCCGCCGCCGGTTTCCATGGAGATGCGAGGACCGAGGTGGCGGCGACAGCAGGGCATCAGGTCGGTTCACATACGTGTGCACACGAACACGCACACACACACGGCACCATTAGCACCGATAAAAAGCCGGCGCCTGTCAGCATTAATCAGCCCCGGCCTGTTATTGTGAACTCTTTAGCGGAGCTGTATCTGGACGTCCAGCAGCAGCTTTTTCCCCATCATCATGTGTGCACAGACCATGTGACAGAGAACACAGCAGGTCCTGAAACCTGTCGTCTGGTTTAACTTTAAACACCAGACCTCTGTCAAACTCAGAGAAGCAATTTATTTTGTAAGATGCATACGTTTTGTTGCCTCACAATCCGTCTGTCACTTACAAATCCTAAAATCGGTGCGATAAAACTAATATTTTTCTAGAAATACTTACACGGTACAATGACTTTGCTTGTATTTTACATGTTTCAGTAAAGTTTGTGGGACATGTCATCTGCAGATTTGTTAAAAAAGAATTAAAAGATACAAAAGTAGGTGTGTTTATTGGGTTGTTGGTTTTGGATGGACAGTTTAAAAAAAACCTTTGGATGTAGTTCCCTGTATTATGCTATTTCAGAAGGTTATGAAGCTCAGGAGGTTTGTGAAGCTGTGAAACAATCTGACAAACACTTTTGTATTTACTGAATACAGGGAGTCCTCGACTTACGTCGGAGTTCCATTCCTACGGATCGACATAAGTCATTTTTCGTCATAAGTCAGAACTCCGGCAAAAATGTAAACAAAGTCACGATGTCGGTCAGTTCTTCTGAAAAGTCATGAATACCAACAACTTTCATGCATTTTACAAGAAGATAACAGAATATGTTGCACTGTTTTTACAACTTGAGCGTTTTATTCTATCTAATTTCACTTCCATGGAGACGGCTTTCCTTTTCTTCGAAGCATCAGAAGAGTCTGACTTACACTTGGGAGCCATAATGAAAGGCAACAAGTTAGTGAATGTAGCACAATCCAAGGTGGCGTACAACTAGAGAATCTAAACAAAGCTGTCTTCGTATTCATCCGCTCTGCTCGCCAAGTAGTTCCACGTAGCCAGTTCTGATGTAACAATGAAACGCTGTAGGTCCAGGACGTCATAAACTGAGGACCCCCGTATCTTATTTTATTTTACCTTCGTTTTTTTACCCTAATATTCTGCATTGTCTTACTGTTTACCCCTTTATTGATTATCCATGCAATTGTCACAACTTAATTTCCCTCCGGGGTTTAATAAAATCATCTAAGTCTAAGATTGATTAATACCACAATGTACCAAAAAAAAGCTGTTAGGAGGTGTGACTAAATCATGTCCTGGTGTCACTAAATGAGAAAATCAGTTGAAGCAGTGATCAGTAAAAAACAACAACTGGAGCCCAAAAATATGTTAAGTACAACTCAAAAAATGTCATATTTTTCCTGCTTCACACAACAGACATGACTGACATTAGTAATGTTTGATTAATTTAAATTTAAGTTGTCCAGCCAGAGGAATGTGAACTGTGAAGGAGTGATTGTAAAAGACTATGTATACTAAATATGTTTGTTAGGAGCCGCTCAGGAAGGAGGTCGGGGTGGATGGATGAATCCACAAAGCCTCACAAACTGACATTTTTCCTTCTTCTACTTATATTGATTTCTTTAAACCTGGATTTTACAGTGTGGTTACTTTCACCTGAATCACAAACTATAATTTAGTTGAAGGGCTTCATTATGTGTAGCACTAATTAAGACCTTACAGTCTTACAGAACAGGTGACCTTATTTCCCCGTATTCCTGTTTCCTACCTAATTATGGGCTATTGAGGCTTTTAGAGAGATTGGTCTTTGACGGTAAATAAATGGTGTTTGTTGGTTGCCTAGGCGCTGCCAGGACTAAATTAAGCCTCTGATTAAAGACCGAGTCAGATCCTTCAGGTCAACAACAGGCTGCACGTTGCTCGTGCACACCTAGACTGTTAAGACTATTGATTTTCTCCTACTAATGCAATGTTTTGCTAGGTAACCTTGGGTCCTGGTAAACATCTGGATGTTATTCCACCAGGGAACATGGCGGAGTTATGTGACGATCGGCGTATGTCTGTCTGTCTGTCTGTCTATTAGCAGCATTACTCAAAAACAGTCTAACGGATTTGGATGAAGTTTTCAGGGAAGGTCAGAAATGACACAAAGACCAAGTGATTAGATTTAGGCAGTGATGCGGCTCATAGTCTGGATCCACAGATTTGTCAAAGATTTCTGTATCATTGCCAGATAGCGGCACAGCGTCACTGTATCCATGACAACAAGTGAACACTACGTCAGCTGCCTGATGACGATCACATGATTGTGATCCTACTAAAAATCCACCGCTGTGGACTTATCGCAACTTATCCACCAGAAATGATACAAGGAACAATTGATTAAATTGTGGGGGTGTTTCTGAGTCCCATTAGTTCCCGCCGCCTGCTACATATTTAGGTCACGTGCTTCGGTATCTGTACATAACGTATACATGCATAACACACGCCTGTGCTCAGCTCAAAGTCATTTTTTTATTAAAGATTTCATCCGTCAGAAATGATACAACTGAGCAGCCTTGGCGGAAAGTGCTGAGCTCTCTGAGGGCTTTTCTTGTTTTGTAATGTACCGCCTACCTAAACATTGTTCCAGACCAAGAACACTTCTCTATGGTAACAGCAGTCCCCCGGCTGGTCACTGTGCTCTATCTCAAAAACTACTGAAGAACAGCTCGAGGAGCACAACCAAGAGCTCAAGGGCCTAACCCAGCCTCCAAACTCCCTAGTCCCAAACCAGTGGATCATCAATGGGATGCTTCAGAACAAGTCAAATCCACCGAGGTCAAAGGTAAACCCTGAAACCCACAGGACCCAAAACATTGGCTAGCTTCCTGATGCCTACTGGACACCTCCAGACCTCCTGTGTCTTTGCCCCAACATGCCAGAACTGTTCTGGTTGCATGAAAAACACCTACACAAAAGTAAGGCCTTTTGGTTTTAATGTTGTGGCTGATCGGTGATTGCAGTGAAAATGTGACAGCAGCAAAAAAGAAGCTCCTTGGAGTTCAAAGGGTTAAAGAATTGAAAGTAATCATCCATCCATTATCTTTACCGCTTAGTCCTCATTAGAGTCGTGGAAGGCTGGAGTCTATCCCAGCTGACTCAGGTGAAGGCAGGGGACACCTGGACAGGTCGCCAGTCTGTCACAAGGCTACATACAGAGACAAACAATCACACTCACATTCACGCCTATAGATAATTTAGAGTCACCAGTTAACTTCAGCATGTTTCTGGACTGTGGGAGGAAGCCGGAGTTCCTGGAGAACACCCACTCATGCACAGGTAGAACATGCATACTCCATGCAGAAAGATCCCAGAAAGGCCAGGAAGCAAACCGGGGATCTTCTAGCTGCAAGGTGAAAGTGCTAATGCCTGCCAAGCCTGAAAGTAATCATTTTACATTTAGTTTCACATTAGTTAACCGACTTTGTGTTGTAATTGTGCTTTAAGTTAAGCAGAAAGCAAAGCAAGGAGACGTGTGCTGCAGTATTTGGACAAAATGAAACCAAAGAATTCCTAGAAGGTCATAAAATTTAAGCCCCACAGCAAAATACGTGAGAGATCTTTTGATCTGCAGCATATTTCAGTGGAAGTCAGCTGGTTTTCAGGTATAATTGGGATGACATAATCTGGTCCGGCAGCGGGCCAGTCCTGGCACAGCTGTGCAGCCAACTCTACCAAATCCTGCAGGAATCTCAGCTGGTTCTGCCCATTTCTAACCTGTTCTTTATTTTACTTTGAAACAGGCTAAATCCCTAGATTGTGCATACAGATCTAACTATTTATTCTACTCTTGTAGAATCTAAATCTCAGAATTCATTTGGTTTTGTGTTTATAACTGCATTGATCACAGTCGTCCAGGTGTTTCTGGTGGATGAGTTCTTTGATTCTGTTGCTGTAAACCTATGTACTCGTCTGCTACCTGCTGTTTCTTTTCCTCTTGGGAGCGTTGAAGCAGAGCTGATGTTGTTGGTTGTCAGCGTCCTCCCACTCCAGGCTCAGTGTGCCCATAGCAACAGCTGGGCACAGTGAGGAGGGCCCACATCTCTGGTGTATCCTGACATGAAGAAGAAAACTCATGATGTAGTGGTGTGCAGACACAGTAAATGAAGCAAGCTACTTTTAGGACAACCGAACACAACATGTGACTCATTGTGGGCCTTTGTAGAGAAGAGTCAGAAAATCCATTTTCTCTTCACCTTATAGTTGTCCAACCAGATAGATGCAGGTTTATCTACCCAGGTTTGCATAAAGTGCTGTTAATCAGAGTTTTTATTGGACAGCAGCAAAATTCTAAGTGTCCTGGGCAATAGTAGCAATTTAGATTCTGTCTGAATGTGTCAAATAACAATTTAGCATCAACTATTGAACATGCGGAACATAATTATGACTTCCGGTAGTTAACGCCTGTCATCTACCGTCACTATATTTTACTTCACGTCATTTTCACAGGACCTAGGTCTGTAATCTGAAGTTGTACCTGCTCTTTGACCATTTGATTTTAAATGTCCTCCCATTAAAAAACCTCTCCAAGCAGTTTCATAATGACTGCAGACTCTGCAGCAAGAGAAAAATCCAGGTGATATAGTTGTAGAGCCACCAAGGCCATATATGGAGGAGGTCAGGGTGGACGGATGGGTCAGCAAAACTCTGAGACAGTTTGTTACCTGTTTTAAACCATAAGTGTAGCAGTGAACCCATTGTACTCTACCTACTCTTCATCCAATAGATTTTATGTCCTTCACTAGAAATTTTATCGCAAATCATTCATGCAAGAAGTTCAAAGTTGTGTAAACGCAGGGGTCTAGAACATCATAATGTCTAGTTTGAATTAGTGTGATATATGTTGATGTAACCTGGCAGTTTTGTTCGTGTCTGCATGTAATCAATAACTGACCTTCAAATCAAATAAATTCAGTACGGTTCAGAAACGTTTTGACAACATTTATTAATAAATAACTTTTGAAATAACTACGTCTTAAAATAAAGCGCAGAACTTGAAAAAAATTATGACTGAACAACCTGAACCAGCTTATTTACATCTTTAACTATACCTGAATTTCAAAAAATGTAAACAATTAAACACTTTTACATTTTTTTCTTGTCTTATATCACCCCCTTATACCCCTGCTGCTTAATGGGAGAACTGATTCTGAATCGTGGTGTGAACGGTGTCAGGCTCCTTCTCAAACACATTTGGAGCTCATTGGTGAGTCTGGAGCCATATTTAGTTTTGATTACAATCACAGTTGAGAAAACTGCCTCTCAGCTGTATGTTGAGCCAAACATAGTCAACATGTACAGGGCTACTTTCTTCTTGGTGTCGCTTTATTTTATTTTTTTTTCTTTTTTGTCCATCCTCCTCTCGTCTGTCCCTCACCTCTCAAATGTTTTCTGAACTGAGCTGCAATGTTTAGCGGCTGCAATGCAGAGACTTCATTGGCTGAGTAGCATCACGTGGGATGACTGAACTCGTACGTAATTGGTCTGTGTGTTCCTGAGCTGATAACCAACGCCGTAAACACTGGAAAAGCTGTGCCGGTAAATTAGAAGCTACTCGTCAAATTTAAAATCCTGGTACAATTTACTGATTACAAGTCCGGGTCCGTATAGATGGCGTCTGGGCCAGTTAGCGACCCCTGAAGTAGAGCTTTTCTCCTTATAAAAGTATAACCAGGGATTGATCAATCATCACACTGCAGCCCAAATTCACAAAGGATCGATGCAGATTTACTTCACTGCTGAGAGGAAATTTGTAGGACCTCAGCCTCATTTTCTGTCATTATGATCCACATTTTTTTCTGTTTACACCTTTCATAGGAAGCTTTTCTGATAGAAACAGTCGACAGTGAGGCCTGTAGATTATGTAGAGAAGCTGGAAAAGTGTTGAAGATGATTTGTGTTGTTGCAGATGTCTCAAAACCTAAACTGTCTCTGGGGTTCCATACTTTACAGGTTGTATTTATGTACTTTGGGTTAGGTGTACATTGTTTGGATGCTCCGTCCTGACTGTTCTGGGGTCAGTCAGTAGGTGAAAGAAAAAGGTGCTAGAAGTGAAGTTCTTGCCAAACTTCTGTCAGTGTGAGTGTGAGTCTGAAACCGTCCCGTCCTGCCCTCAGCTGTTGTTTTCTCTCCCAGATTAACCACACTGACCAGTAGATCGCCGCCTCCCCTCCCAGCGTTAATCCCCCTCTCTGTTTGTCTGTAGATATCTGCGGCTCACAGCGATGCGGCCTTATCCCCAGCTTCTTTGGCGTCCATTTAATCATTGACAATGTCTTTGTGTGTCTTGCATCCTGTTGCGATAAAATCTGCACGTTAACAAAGCCAGCGGCCCTCCAGACAAGATGAAAATGAATGGACTGAACATGGAGCTCTGCAGTTACTGTTCTCAACGCTAATTGTTGACTTTGTGTTCCCGCAGCCGGGTGAATGTACCGAACACGTCATGCACGATGCGTTATCACAGTAAAGTTTGTTTTAATTAATATTTTAAACACGGTGACACAGTTTAGTCTGAGGCCGCAGCCCAGTGGGTTTCACAATTCTAGTATTTATAGGTCAAAGTTTAACCGATAGACCGGTCATTTAAATCATAAAAAGACTGTCAAATGCCTTGTTTAGTCTGATAGCAGTCTAAAAGGCTAAAAGAAATTCAATTTATGGTGAAATAAAACTGAGAAAATTAGCAAATGTTCATATTTAAGAAAAAATAAGTTTAAAAACTGTAGAATAAATAAAGCAAATATCTGTAAAAGGATTTTTTTTCTGGTTTAATTACAGTAAAGACACATTGTATAAAAAATGAATAACTATTTGTAAAATGCTGATTTTTGATGTAGACGTTATGTAAAGTTTTCTCCTGTTTTTATGTTTACAGTTAACATGCAAATCAATACTTTTTTCTGTCATTTTTCTAGACATGATCCAGATCTAGGAAGTCAATCTGTAAAACAATACAGTAAAAAAATTATTTAACACTTTTCAAATCCTTTATATATATATTTTCTTTCAATTAACACGTGTGTAAGATAACGTATATTTTTGTCATGTAAATACAGAAAAAAGACTTTTAATTTATGGTCAAGCGCTGTAAAAGAACAAATAACTATTTGTAAAATGTGATTTGCAGTTCTAACATCTTTTTTTGGGGGGGGTAATGTGTAAATAAATAGTTTTTATCTGTGATCTTATCTACAATTTAACAAAACTGGGTTAAAAAATAGCAGTAAATTGTTCAAAAAATTACAAGTAAAACCTGTTCATGTTCATTACATCCAGTGCAGACCCCATACTGTATACATTCCTTGATAATAAACGATCCTATATGACAGTTTGTCTCTGGGATTTAACGGCACAGCAGCATCAAGTATCCTGTAAAGTCAAAGAAGGCAACTGCAAACATTCCTTGAGACACAGAACATAACAGCTTTCCAGATAAGCCGTCAGAAAAGCTCCGGGATGAAGAGACCCTGAACCTCTTTACATTTCTGTTCCCGTAATAGCGCTCTGAAGTGTGCAGAAGTGACCTTTTCTCTCAGGGATAAACCCTTAAGAACTGGGTGAGCTGAGCGTGCAGCTCTGCAAAGTCATCGTAACACAGATCCCCAACAAACGTATTTTTAGCTCAACAGAGAACCGACCATCACCGTGACGTTAACGAGACTAAGAGGAGCACATGCTGTTGTCTAAAGCCCTTCCATATAGATGCTGCGCCCTGAACTTGACCACCCAGAGGAGGAAGAGTCATGTATCAGCCATTAAACTCTGAGTAAACAGTCAGGAGATTGTGGAGGGATGCGGCAGTGATCCCACTTATTAGTCAAACCGGAATCACTTCCAGCTCGGTGTGAAGGAGCCGCTG
Source organism: Amphiprion ocellaris (assembly GCF_022539595.1). NCBI lineage: Eukaryota > Metazoa > Chordata > Actinopteri > Pomacentridae > Amphiprion > Amphiprion ocellaris. Next base: position 9,641,691 of record NC_072783.1, read on the forward strand.
TGAAAGTGTGAAACACAATGATGTGGGCCAGCAGGTCGGCATGTGACGGCGTGACTCCACTCCGAGTCTGGTGGAAACACTGACTGGTCGAAGCTTCTTCTGCTTAAATATGTCGGATATCAACGGAGTCACGACATGGAGTCAAAAAATATCACCGTTAACAAGCCTTAAAGCTCATTACACATCGGAAAACTAACAGGTGATTGCTGGGAAAATGGAGAGAAATCACTGATTAACTACTATTAGATTGTTGTGAGTGGGTTAGCAAGAGTCTACAGCGAGCAGCTCTGTAAGGCTGGACTTACATATACACTGATCAGGCATAACAATATGAACACCTGCCTGATATTATGCTGGCCTCCCTTATGTGGTCAAAAGTGCTCTGAGCCATTGGGTCTGGACCAGAGGAGCTCTCAGGGTATCCTATGGGGTCTGGACCAGAGGACGTCTCAGGGCGTCCTATGGGGTCTGGACCAGAGGACCTGTCAGGGCGTCCTATTGGGTCTGGACCAGAGGACCTGTCAGGGCGTCCTATTGGGTCTGGACCAGAGGACATCTCAGGGTGTCACCAGAGGACTTCTCAGTGTGTCCTATGGGATCTGGACCAGAGGACCTCTCAGGGCGTCCCATTGGGTCTGGACCAGAGGAGCTCTCAGGGTATCCTATGGGGTCTGGACCAGAGGATGTCTCAGGGCGTCCTATTGGGTCTGGACCAGAGGACATCTCAGGGTGTCACCAGAGGACTTCTCAGGGTGTCCTATGGGATCTGGACCAGAGGACCTCTCAGGGCGTCCTATTAGGTCTGGACCAGAGGAGCTCTCAGGGTATCCTATGGGGTCTGGACCAGAGGACATCTCAGGGCGTCCTATGGGGTCTGGACCAGATGACCTGTCAGGGCATCCTATTTGGTCTGGACCAGAGGACCTCTCAGGGTGTCACCAGAGGACCTCTCAGGCTGTCCTACGGGGTCTGGACCAGAGGACCTCTCAGGCTGTCCTACGGGGTCTGGACCAGAGGATCTCTCAGGGTGTCCTAAGGGGTCTGGAACTGGGATGTTGGATCCTTTGGGTACTCTGGGTTGTGGAGTGGGGCCTCTGGGAATCAAACTTGTTTCACTGCTTCCTGTTGATGCTTGATCACAATGGGGTCTAGGAAATTTGGAGGTCAACAACTTGGGCGATTGTCACGTTACTCAAGATGTTCCTGACTGTTGTAGGATGTGGTGGTGTGCATTTAGGTGACATTTAGGATTTCCATTTGCATGAGGGAGTGTGCTTATTCTGGGACAACGTTTATTTGGGTGTCTGAGTCTCATCAACAAGGATGCCATAATCCAAGCTTATCCAGCAGAACACCACACAGGACCAATATGATCAATGTTATTCACTTCACCTGTCAGTGGTCATAATGTTGTTCTGATCAGTTTATATACGTAGAAACAGATAGGTTCCTAAATTGACTCCCAGCTGGACCTTTTTAGGATCTTCACCGTTCTTTTCCGCACATTTCACATCCTTCTCTGGTAGATCAGGGCTCCAAAATGTCCACATTTGCAACCTTTTTTTGAGAGTGTGTGAGTTAAAATTTCAACTGATGGCATAGTGTGAGGTCCTGATGATCATTAAGCTGTATTGGTGTTGCTCTAACCCGCACAGACAGCTACTGTGTTAACCTCAATATCCGATCTTCTCAGGAAATATGGAGCTGCTCATAGAAAATAGTTGTCGCCTTGTGTAGCTCTGGGACTTTGTAGCTTTGCATGTTCTGAAAATGCGGTTCAGATTTCATCTTTAACTCATGTTTGTTGAATTTGTCAGATGATTCGTGGTTATAGGTCAGGATTTTAGCTGTGCAGGTCGTCTCAGTGAGCTGGTTTCTGTCACTGTTTCATACCCATTTAGTCGTCCAGCGAAAATGTAAACAAAGCCATTACGTGATCATGATATCGATCAGTTTACATATTTGTACTGTGCAACTGTCATCAGAAGACTCTGACTTACGCTTGGGAGTCATCATGAAGGACAAAAAGTTAGTGAATGTAATACAATCCAAGGTGGCGTACAACCAGAGAATGTGAACAAAGCCATCTTATAGCGCCACGTGACGACGTATTCCTCCACTCCGCTCGCCAACTAGTTCAAACGTAACGACGAAATGCTGTAGGTCGAGGATGTCGTAACCCGGGGACCCCCAGTATATCAATTAAAAATATTGTTCTGGATGTTCGTTTCACCAAATTGATTCTGTTAACTGATCACAGCAGCTGTATAGTTTTATTACAAAGGTTGGTTTTATTTTTGTGCCTCTGGCCATCGTTTTTATGAACACTAACTGTGTTGTACCCAATAGATTTGTTGCTGAAATCTCTCTAACATGGTTCCAACTGCATGACTTGAGCATAGACGTTGAGCCAGATTATTACTCTGCCAAGGAACGGTGGAGTTATGTGGCGATCGGCGTATGTTTATCCGTCTGCCTGTCTGTCTGTTGGCAGCATTAATCCAAAACGGATTTGGATGAAATTTTCAGGGAAGGTCAGAAATGACTCATTAGATTTTGGCAGTGATGCAGCTTATAGTCTGGATCCACGGATTTATTAAAGATTTCTGTGTCATTGCGAGATAGCGGCACAACGTCACTGTAACTGTGACAACAAGTGAACAGTATGTCAGCTCCCTGCTGATGATCACATTATTGTGATCCTACTACAAATCCACCACTGAGGACTTATCAGGACTTATCCGTCAGAAATGATAGAAGGAACAACTGATAAAATTGTGGGGGTGTTTCCGGGTCTCATCAATTCCCGCCGCCCGCTACATATTTAAGTCACGTGATTCGGTATCTATACATAACGTACACATGTATAGCACATGCCTGTGCTCAGCACAAGGTCATTTTGTTTGTGGGTACATCTATATTAAATGGACACATTCTATGTTCTATGTAACTAAAAAATAAACAAATGGTGCATTTCTGACAATGCCATTTGGGGGAATGAACAGCCTTGGTGGAGTACTGATCTCTGTGTGCTTTTCTAGTCTTCATCTTCATCTAAAGCTGCGTTGTAGCTGCTAATCTTTGTATCTTTGCACAGAGAACCATTTGTTTTCCCACAGTCGATAGTCAGAGAAGCTGCTCCCCAGTCAGAGATCTCAGCAATTACTTAACAGAGTCGACGTCTGCAGCTACAGAAATAAACCAGCCTCGTTTGATTGTCCAACCCTGAAAGAAAAGCAGCACTAAGCTCCGCTCATGTCTAGCAGGTTGTTGCTGTCAGTGCTGCTGTAGAGTTTGACGTCACGGGTCCAACTCCGATCAACGGCTACGTTCCTGTGGCCGCCTCGGTTACGATGAGCTTCGGCCGTGCCAAGGCCTCCACCGGCTTCAGCAGATCTGCAGCCATCAAACATTACACAATGTGATTTAGCAGCACAGCAGCTGCCACACAGGATACACAGCGAGTTTAAATTTAGGACAATGAACAGTCTTTTACACACAAACCCTGAACAGTACATGACCTTAGATCGACTTCATGTAGGAGTCATTTGTACACCCCTGCTGAGTACTTTAACTTCAGTCAATGGGAGGACGGGTTCTTTGAGAGGTTTTATCCTCGAATATATCTGGATGATCAAACATTTTGTGTTTGTGAAGTTTATTTCATTTTCTTTTGCCCAAACCAGTGACCAGTGATCCTATCTACGCAATTTATGGTCAACATCAAACCTCAGTAATGTTACTTAGCAACCTTAGATATAAAGAAGTACCAGATTCCAGCTATACATCTCTGCAGCAGCTTATACTCAGTAGAAACAGCAGAAAATGTTTCCTTTAGATGTTCTAAAGAAAATAATACCACAACCAAACAGCAGATATGAGAGGTTATGTAACAATATTTCATTGATGGTCAGGTTGATGCTTCACAGGAAGTCGTTCCTCTCTTCGCCCTATAAAAACCAGCTTAGCGCCACTGTTACGACTGCATATTCATTTTTGATTGTCAGTAGATTTGAAACCAGATAAGATAGATCGATCATTCTTTTTGCATATAAAATGTGGCTGAGTTCTACTAATATTTCACACATTCACCAGGTCTCAGAGCGCTTTTTAGTTGCAGTGATGGGTTTTTAAAAATACACAGAGCACAGAACAAAAATCTTTTTGAACAAGACCACAGGATATTTTAAATTTTTTTTTTCCAAATTTGAGATACAGCTATGCAATTTCTGTATTTTGAAATGCATGTGAAAAAACTAAAAAGATTTTGTTTTTTTAAAAGTTTTTTTGCACTTTCAAGCAATTTACTGTCGTAGTTAAGACACAAGTCAATACATATAATTAAAACTTGGGATATAAAGCAAATAAAAAAAATTGCAGTACACCATGTAAAAATGTAAGAATATATCCTGGTAGACTTGCACAATGGTAGGTCTTAAAGGGTTAAGTTAAAAAATGAATGAAAGAGATGAATTGCAGGTTCTTGACTAAGTTAAGCTAAATAGCAGGAAATATCTTCCTTTATTTTCCTGCTGCTTTTATTTAGATTTTCAGTTGTGCAAAGCTGTAAAGTTGGTTTATCAGAATGTAGAACTGTTAGTGCAACTTGTCATTTGTTTATACTTCAGGCGTAAATCTTAATCTTTTGCGCTACAAGTGGTTTCTGGGTATTTCATTTTTACTCACTGTGAGTTCATTTTTCCCTGCATTATAAAGTCCTGCCCCACTATAGAAACAGAACAACCATGACTAGAAGGAGAGAAAACTAAGAAATGCTTTCTGTGCCGTACAACACAGTTAAACTGTCATAGAAACAACTAACCAAGTTCTTTGATTTTTTTATTCTACGGGAACTTTAAAAAACTCAGAATCAACAGGTGTCCACATGCCTACAGGTGTCACCACGACTGGAAAGAAATGGCGCTCTACAAATACTATAGATTTACGGGTTTTTTTTAACAAATTTTACAGTTTCTACAAACTTAGCATTGTTCAGGTTTGCATCATCTTGGACATTTTTTTTTTTCACTCTTTTAGACCAGCTTAAGTCACTTTGGACCAATTGTGAGTCACTTTTAATGAATATTTCCATGTTTCTGAGCCATGCTGCATTTTTTTATTGATCCAGTGAGTAAAACCATTTCGGACAATTTTGAGTCATTTTTGACTTTTTTTTTCCAAAGGTCATTTCAACCATTTTCTCAGTCATTGTTGGATATGTTTCTCAGTTTCCGTCAATTTGGACAAATTTTGAGCCTTTTTGAACAAATTTTGAGTTGTTTTGTGCCATTTTTGGGGCATTCAGACAAGTATAGGACATTTAGATGAATTTTGGGTCATTTTGGACAGTTTCTTTTCAGTGAGTCAGAAAAGTTTAAGTCACTTTGGACACATTTTGAAGACAATTTTCTCAATTATTTTGGAGAAGTTCCGAGGCTTCCATCATATTGGACATTTTTTTTCAGGCTTTTAGACAAGCTTAAGTAACTTGGGACCAAATTTGAATCATTTTGAATGAATATGTCTGTTTTTTCTCTACTCTGCTCATCATCAGTAGAAAGATGTTTCACCATGCTGAATGTATCTCCAACAACTTGCTCCTCTGTTCACTGTTTCTGAGCCATGCTGCATTTATTTTTTTGATCCGGGATGTTTGATTTTGCTCTCAGTGTCTCCATTTTGTCTTGTTTTGTGTCTCTTTGGGACAATTTTGTCTCCCTTTTGTCATTTAACGTCTTGTTTGTGTCTCATTTTTTGCTTTGTTTTTGTTTTTTCGTGTCTTGTTGTCATTTTATGTCTCTTTGTGGTTGTTGTGTCTCCACATAATACAGATATTTAACTATCTCCATGTTTCCATCCTCTCCAGACTTTTCTCTCTACTCTGCTCATCATCAGTAGAAAGATGTTTCACCATGCTGAATGTATCTCCAACAACTTCCTCCTCTGTTCACTGTTTCTGAGCCATGCTGCATTTATTTTGTTGGTCCAGTAGGTTTCTTTTTCATCACTCTCTGGGAAAACACAACAAGCTCTGTTATTTTTGCCATTTATTTTTTAAAATGAGACATTTAGAATGAAGTGATTTTGATGAAATGTCAAACTTGTAAGCATAGATTTGGTTAACGATTGTTTGTAATAATATATTTTTTATTAACAAGTGTTAAAAAAAAAAAACAAAAAAACTACATTTAATTGGCAAAATGCTGAAAATAGGATCTGATAACTGGTTGATCTCCACTTCAGATGTTTCTTTTTTTTTGTAACTTCAAAACTGCCAAAATATGCAGTTTATAGTGATGAGTAACAAAGAAAAGCAGCAAATCTTCATCTCTGGACACTGAAACCTGCAACTTTTTGGCACCTTTTCAGTGTTTTCACTTGAATAATGCTGATTATAAAATTAGTTGATGGACTCATTGCTTTATTTCTTACATTAAACAATCCTTCCAATAATTGTAAACCAGCCTGGACAATATTATTTTAATGATTTCAGTTGTTCTTCCTAATTAAGACTCTCCAGTAACTCCATCTCTGCATGTGATCCTGACGTCACACTCGTGCTGCAGATGTTCTGCAGCTGCAGACCAGAGAAGATTAGATTAGTCCCGACTGCTGCCTGTCTGTGTCATGCTCTATAAAAAGAACAAGTGAGGCCAGATTGAATTAACAAAACAATTTGGCCTCGTAATGATGATGGTGATGATGATGAGGACGCTTCCTGATTGGTTGGGTGTGTTTGTGTGTTTCAGAGGGACGGAGCTCAGATCTGCTTCATAGCACAAGGTGTTTTAACCCGTCCAGAGCTTTGTCACCCCGTTGTGATCCACCACAAAAGACTGAATGACTGCGGCGTTACGCAGCTACATCACATCACTCACATTCTTTGGCCTTTTTGCCAACCTGACATTCTCGTGGGCGTTTGATAGGCAGATAATAGGAGGATCACAATTGGAATTTGTTGAACAAACTGTGGCGCTTTGACTCGGAAACCTTTATTGTGGCTCCATACCGCTGCACTCTTCACTCAGGTGAAACAGGAGGGCTGATGCTCCTCTAACACGGTTATTATTACTGACATGATGTGGTGCTAAACTGTTTTTAAAGTTCACAAAACACCTTAAAAACAGAAAATGTGTAAAAAGTTGTCATTCTACTGCAAGTTTTCTCCTTAATCACTGAACTGTGGTCCGTTTAGTTTGGCTTGTTGGATGAGAATTTACAAAAAAAAAAGGCTCTTTCTTGTAATGTATTGTTAACTGATTAAAAATAGAAAATATAAAGGAAGTGATTTCAGAAGTATTCTCAAGTTTCAGCAGCTCAGATGGGCGAGACTGTCCAGCAACAACTTTTAGCCGTTCTTCACCAGTCAAACATTACTTTATTTCATTTCTACTAGTCAATAACTGAGAAGTTTTTCATGATTTACTTAAAAATTGTATTATCTGCGGTCCTTGTTGGTAGGTCAGCTTCATATTTTCCCAGCATCATTCAGACAATGTGTCTGGTAAACATAAACCATATCGCCTTTCTGAACTTAACAACAGTCCAAACAGTCCAGAACTGGATTCTGTGCAGCATCATCACCAAAATCAACTGTAAAGTTATCCAAAATTGTTGAAAAAATGTTCAAAATGGCTCAAAATTTGGCCAAAATGATAGTGAGAGTAAAACAAAGCAACCTGGATCAATAAAATAAATGCAGCATGGCGCATAAACAATGAACAGAGGAGCAATTTGTTGAAGATACATTCAGCATGGTGAAACATCTTGGCTCATATCTTCAAAATTAGTCCAAAATGGCTCCCCCAAAATTTAAAAATTTTCCAAAGTGACTTAAACTTGTTGAAATAATTAAAAGAACTGTCCAAAATAACTCCGAATTTGTTAAACATGACTGAAACTTGGAAACTTGTTCAAATTTATTGAGAAAATTGGTCAAAAACGGTTGTTGAAGATACATTCAGTGTGGTGAAACATCCACAGCTGATGAGCAGAGCAGAGGAAACAGAGGAAACATGGAAATATTCATTCCAAGTGAGTCCAAATCTGTCTAAAATGAGTCAAATTTGGTCCAAAGTGACTGAAGCTTGTCTAAAAGAGTGAAAAAAATGTCCAAGATGACTGAAACCTAGAAACTTCTCCAAAATAATTGAGAAAATTGTCTTCAAATGTGTCCAAAGTGACTTGAATTTTTCTGACTCACTGAAAAATAATGTCCAAAATGACCCCAAATTCCTCCAAATGTCTGAAACTTGTCTTCATGTCCAAAAATGGTCCATAATAACTCAAAATTTGTCCAAAGAAGCTCAAATCTGACTGAGAAAAATGGTCAAAAAAAACTTTCAAAAGTGTCCAAAATGATTTGAAATTTGTCCAAAATGATTTAAAATTGCCCTAAATGAGCAGAGTTTGTAGAGATTGTAAAAATGTAAATAGTCCACTGTGTGGAGTCACCATTTTTCCAGTTTTGGTGACACCTGTGTGCATCATTTAGAGAAGGAACTTTTTATTTATTTGCACAGCATGTTTATAATGTTTTCTTCCCTAAATCAGTGGGGACTTTATGGTGCTCTCCTTCACCAAGTTTTTACTTAAATTTATCTATTAACAAATTGTTCATGTGCCAAGTTAAGCTCTCTCTCTGTCTACTTCCAGGTGGACTTCTCCTCAGGTTGCAGCAGATCTCCAAGAGAGCAGAACAAAGAAATCCATCAAAAACTGCTGTACAAGGTCATGGATTTGGCGCAGGTCTGTTGGTGTCATTTCAGTAGAAAATGAACAGTTTAATGATTTAATATGCTGCAAATCCTATTTTTATGTTGATTTAGAATTCATTTAGGCTAATAATGCTGCAGATGGAATTAACTCTATTGATTCGCTACCATTTCAGTCAACCAAGGTTTTCTGTCACCCAGATTTTTGCTCATAGGTGATAAATACAGTTAACTCCTGTGTGAAGATCCAGTGTTTCGTTCACCTGTCCATCCACCCCGACCTCCTCCCTACATGGTCTTCCTCTCTAACTACATCACTTACATCTTTCCTTTTGCTTCGCTCATAATTTCAATCCCTAGAGTCTGAAACTGCTCACATCAACAACCTGTGGTGAAGTTTATTACAGTAAAACATTTAAACACAACATACTTTTCCCTTGTCTGACTGCATGTTGTCTTCTGGGACTGATCACAAATCTCATCTGACCGGCAGCTCTGAGACGTTCCTCATCTTCTCCTCGTCTGTCAGCACGTGTGAACACGTTAATCTCTCTGCACTACGCCGAGCTAAATACGACGACAACCCCATCCATCAAACAGTAAAGTCCTGCTGCTGGGCTCAGGTTGCTGCTAACGTTACCTTCCTAAAACAGCGCCAACAGCCCCGCTAACCTCCCTCCTGTTACCCCCTAAAACACCACCAACAGCCCCGCTAACCTCCCTCCTGTTACCCCCTAAAACACCACCAACAGCCCCGCTAACCTCCCTCCTGTTACCCCCTAAAACACCACCAACAGCCCCACTAACCTCCCTCCTGTTACCCCCTAAAACACCAACAGCCCCGCTAACCTCCCTCCTGTTACCCCCTAAAACACTGCCAACAGCCCCGCTAACCTCCCTCCTGTTACCCCCTAAAACACCACCAACAGCCCCACTAACCTCCCTCCTGTTACCCCCTAAAACACCACCAACAGCCCCATTAACCTCCCTCCTGTTACCCCCTAAAACACCACCAACAGCCCCATTAACCTCCCTCCTGTTACCCCCTAAAACACCACCAACAGCCCCATTAACCTCCCTCCTGTTACCCCCTAAAACACCACCAACAGCCCCGCTAACCTCCCTCCTGTTACCCCCTAAAACACCACCAACAGCCCCACTAACCTCCCTCCTGTTACCCCCTAAAACACCACCAACAGCCCCACTAACCTCCCTCCTGTTACCCCCTAAAACACCACCAACAGCCCCATTAACCTCCCTCCTGTTACCCCCTAAAACACCACCAACAGCCCCGCTAACCTCCCTCCTGTTACCCCCTAAAACACCACCAACAGCCCCACTAACCTCCCTCCTGTTACCCCCTAAAACACCACCAACAGCCCCACTAACCTCCCTCCTGTTACCCCCTAAAACACCACCAACAGCCCCACTAACCTCCCTCCTGTTACCCCCTAAAACACCACCAACATATATATATATACATATATATATGTATATGTATATATATGTATATATATATATATATATATATATATATATATATATATATATATATATATATATATACACATATATATATACAAATATATATATACAAATATACATATATATGTATATTTGTATATATATGTGTGTATATATATATATATATGTCTCTCTGTGTGTTTGTGTGTGTGTATATATATGTATATGTGTATATATGTGTATATATATATATATATATACACATATACATATATATACATCTTGCGTCCGTCTGTCAACTGTCATCATACTGTCAATGCTGCTCATATTGTATATATTTTAAAACATTCATACTGTTTCTAGTTTGTCGTTTTGTGTTTCCTTTTTGTCTTGCTTGTGGTGTTTGTCATTTTTTGTCACTTTGTAACTTTTTTGTGTAATTTTGTCTCTTTTCTGTTTTGTTTTGTGTCGTTTGTCTAATTTTTTGTCATTTTATTTCTTGCTTTTGTCATTTTGTCTCATTTTTGCTATATTTTTTCTTATTTTTGATGTTTTTGTCCCATTTTTGCTATATTTTTTCTTGTTTTTGTTATTTTTTTGTCTTTTTTTTGTCTGACTTTTGTCGTTTGTCTCATGTTTTTGTTGTTTTGCCTTTCCTTTTTGTCTCGCTTGTGTGTTTTGTCTTATTTTGTCATTGTGTGTTTTGCATTATTCGTTGATTTGTGTCTCATTTTTGTCATTTTGTGTTTTTTTGTCTTGCTTGTGTTTGTCTATTTTTTTGTAGTTTTGTTAATTTTTGTGTAATCTTTTGTCTTATTTCTGTCCATTTTTTGTTGTTTTGTACCTTTTGTCTCTTTTTTTAGTTTTTTTTCGTGTTATCTCATTTTTTGTCATTTTGTTTCTCGCTTTTGTCGTTTTTTTGTCTCATTTTTGTAACAAATGAGTTTGACGCCTCTGATTTAAGCGGAGCTGCTGAAGGAATATTCGATGCAGCTGCAGAGGAAGTACCAGTTTTCCTGCCACAGTCTTACCTGTGTTGTGTGAGATTCTCTGGCTTCTGAGCAGATGGAGGAAATGGAGGCACGTCTTTTGGGGATATGATTCATCGGTGAGATCTAACTTTACCTTCAAAGACGTCCGTAAATGAGGTAGAAGAGAATCGGGAAGGCTCATGAATTATTGAAGAGCAACATATTGTTTACTAGCCATCTGTTTAACCTGTTTGGAAGCAGAAATCTGCTCCTCAAATCGCTGTCTGCTCAGGTTTTACTTAATAAATCAGGACACAGGAGGACCGTGGTGTTGTGTTGTTGGTGGAGGGATCCTCAGGGAGCTTCCTTTGACATTGGCTGTGACCTGTTTGTTGACGCCATTGACAAGAGCCGTAACAAAGCACCGACCTGTCAACCCCGCCGCTCCGGATTTTGCAAAGTAATGCCACCAATGCAGCTGGACCTCGACGGAACGCCAGTAACCCAGAAACAGGGCGGGGGCCTCCTGACGAAAATTTCAGCAATGAGGAGAAAAGTTCAGAGGATGCCGAGCATGTTACAATTCAGGGGAAAACGATTACGAGTCGGATGACGGCAGACAGTTCGGTTTCTGACGGGGACCGTGGTTGGCGTCCATTCAAAGACTGCAGCTGGCAGGTCTTCAAAGTGAAGCTCCGGTGAAGGGCAGCGAAGCGTTTTCTGGACGGTCAGCTCCTCGGAAAATTCCACGGAGTGTCCGCAGGCTGGGAATTACCGTTATCTGCTGCATTATTGTTATTATCAGCCCTCTGAGCCTCTTTTGTTGTTATTGTCACATTTTTCCCCAGTATGGGCTCATTTTTCACTGGAATAGAAAGTCCTGAATCTCTATGGAAACAGAACAACCATGAAGAAGGCAAGAGAACTCAGAACATGACACATTTATAGTGGCATAAATCAGAAAAATGCAAAATAAGTTGAATTTCTTGAGCTATTTATTTGACAAAAACTGTAACAAACCTGAAAGCAACATGTAGAAAAAAATTCTCAAGTGCCAACAGGTGTTATCAATACTGGAAAACATGGAGACGTAACATACGATAGATATTTTACTAAATACGTTTTTACTGTATATCCACACTGCCTGCAGTTCAACCAAAAACTGTCCCAGCTTGTGAGTGGTGCCGAGGAGCTTTTTTCAGGGCTCATACAAATCATAAAGTAACACTTTTTTTTTTAAATTCAGAAATGCAAAAGATGTTTTTTTTAAAAAAAAAAAAAAAAACATATACTGGGGGGTCATGACTTACGTCGGAATTCCGTTGCTACAGCACGACGTAACAAGATTTTCACCCCAAGTTGGAACTCATATATGTACATATGTAGCGTAAAACTAGCGAATGTAAACAAAGCCGTCTTCCTGATGATGTATTCGTCCGCTCTGCTTGCCAACTAGTTCAAAATTAGTTTTAACATTGCAAACGCCGTATGTACCAAATGATGCAACAAGACTTTCTTAATAAATTTATGGGTGATGGCGACGTAACCATGAAACGCCGTAAGTTGAGGACGTTGTAAACCAAGGACCTCCTGTAATTGTTAATTTTGTTGTTTCTTTGTAATTAATGCATTTCATAAGTTCAAAATATTGAGTTTTCAATGACACGTAACAAAGAAAAGCAGCAAATCCTCATCTTTGGACACTGAGATCTGGAGACTTGGGTTAAGTTTTTCCAAATTTGTAAATGAAACATGTAGAATGAAGTGGTTTTGATGAAACGTCTGGTTTTCAGATGTATTTGGTCGACTTATAATGGATCTGCACATCACAGCTGTCTAGTTTAAGGACTGGTGAAAAGTTGGAACTCAGCTACAGAAACGTAATCTGTCCCATTTATTCCATCAGTTATGACTCTGGCTGATGTTTGAACTCGTTGTTCTGCTGCAGATTTCATTTTCAGACTGATCAGTTTCCTTTCTGGCGATTAATAAGAATCAAAAGTTCCTCAAACTTTAGCACAAAGTGATTCATAAACGTTAGTTAATTCCACGGTGAACTCTGGGATGTTGTCGTCTCGGAGCGTTTCTTAGAAAGAGGAACATTTTTTTCTCATGCTTGTATCACTTTGACTTTCCTTAACTGCACAGAAAAAAAAAGCAGCAGAACTGGACGTCAGCTCGACTCAGTGGAAAATTCTGGGGTTTGTCGTAAAGGAAGATTGACACTAAAGTCAACTTGTGGAGTCGGCTTTGAACATGATGCTGCTGCTTAGTGTGTGTGTGTGTTTCTGTGTGTGGTTCTGTGTGTGTTTGTGTGTGTGTGTGTTTGTGTGTGTGTGTGTGTGTGTGTTTGTGTGTATGTGTGTGTGTTTCTGTGTTTCTGTGTGTGTGTGTGTTTCTGTGTGTGTGTTTCTGTGTTTCTGTGTGTGTGTGTGTGTGTGTGTGTGTGTGTGTGTGTGTGTTTCTCTGTGTGTGTGTGTTTGTGTGTGTGTGTGTGTGTGTGTTTCTGTGTGTGTGTGTGTGTGTGTGTTTCTGTGTGTGTGTGTGTGTGTGTGTGTGTGTGTGTGTGTGTTTCTGTGTGTGTTTGTGTGTGTGTTTCTGTGTGTGTGTGTGTTTCTGTGTGTGTGTGTGTGTGTGTTTGTGTGTGTGTTTCTGTGTGTGTGTTTCTATGTGTTTCTGTGTGTGTGTGTGTGTGTGTGTGTTTCTATGTGTTTCTGTGTGTGTGTGTGTGTTTCTGTGTGTGTGTGTGTTTCTGTGTGTGTGTGTGTGTGTGTGTGTTTGTGTGTGTGTTTCTGTGTGTGTGTTTCTATGTGTTTCTGTGTGTGTGTGTGTGTGTGTGTGTGTGTTTCTATGTGTTTCTGTGTGTGTGTGTGTGTGTGTTTCTGTGTGTGTGTGTTTCTGTGTGTGTGTGTGTGTGTGTTTCTATGTGTTTCTGTGTGTGTGTGTGTGTGTGTGTGTGTGAGAGAGAGAGAGAGATTCGTTCATCTGACGTAAAGCAGTTACAGTATCTGATTCATCTCGATCATGTTGAAAAGAGGGTAAGAGACAGAAGATGACTCACATTTCTTGCTTATTATAATCAGGATCTGTGTTTCATTTTTCCTCCCAGACATAATTTCAAATCACATCTCAGGCTTTGATCCACGACGCCGTATAGAAGCTCGGAAAAATACAGGAGAAATCCACCTGATTTGTTGATTTTTTTTTTTTTTTGGTAAACAAAAGCCTTTTTTTTCTGGCGGCATTCGGTCCCTGCAGGGTGGGAAAGTAAGGAGGGACTTTCCGGTCACACCATTTAATTTAGCATTTATTTATTGGATTATTAATTTAAAGTTGTGACCAGGAAAGGCACATTGAAGCTCAGTTCCTGTGCCAGAGGAAGAGTAGCGCTGCTGCAGCTCTTTCTGCCGAAGGTGGACGTCTGCTTCTATTGTGCTGCTCCATCGCTGCCTGTTTATGAAAACAATAACTCTGTATATCAGGGGAGTAAACATCCAAAGGTAAATGTTAGGCCAACTTCCATTATTTCTGTGTAAACGCCTGAGATATCAAGTATCCAAACAGTTTACTTTTTATCACTATTTATTTGTGTTTTATACGTCGCGCTGCACAGCTCGTTGAGCTCTCAGAGCGACGGCCGCGATCTGGAAACAACAACAACGCCGGAGTAGAAAGCTTGGACCCGCAACACAAACACAATCCCGGCTCCTGAACTATAACCGGAACCCCTGGCTTTCATCGAGGCTTCTGGGAACCCGGCGTTCAAACGGACCCAGCTCTCGCCCAGACCTGTGATCCTCGCTGTGTTTTGTCTTGAGCCGAGGCAGAGTCTTCCTGCTTCACACGGACCCCCGCCTGGCCGGACCAGACTGTCCACGGAGTGAAGCTTCGCCGCGGCAACCGACGGATTAAGACGACTCTGCTCGGTTGTGACCCATTTGGACCAAGTGGAAATTCTGACTTCCCGTTGCACAACTTACTGCTCATGACGGCATGTTCGGTGCCAGCTTGAAAAATCACTTTCCTCCCGCGTACGCAACTCTTTCCATAACAAAGGCAGCGAGAGTTGAAACAGTGGTGACGGAGCTCAGATATGATCAGCTGGAGGCTGGAAACAAACGTTCAGGCTCAGAAACAGGAGTTAAACAGTCTGCTTCAGGCTTTTTAAAATGGAATGATGTTCAATCAACCAACCAGTTAGTCCTTAATTAACCCCTTGATGCCTGAATTTATTTACAATTAAATGAAAAACTTTTTTGTGTGTGTTTTTGCTTTCCAGCTGACGCTAAAATAAGTGGAGATTGTTAATTTATCTATTCCACATAGAACATAGATACATAAATATATAATAATAATAACAGATACATAATAATTAGGTCCCACTCCGACCGGTCCTAAGAGAAACCAGTGCTTGCTAAAGGTTCCGAGGTACGTATTGAATATGCACAAACCAGCATTGGGGGAATAGATATGCTATCTAAATACTCACGTCATTTATATTTAGCTGTGTCGTCAACAGCAGCATTCTCAAAAATAAGAACAACTGAGGCTGTAAATCAGTTGAATTTAAATGCCGAAAGTGCACCAAATGTGGGAAATGACTGGACAATTCTTGGACGGACTGTCCTGACAACCACTACATGATTTGTTTTTTACAGTTATGCTACTGTAGCTGAGAATGAGAAAGATAAATGTGTTAGTTTTCAGACATCTTGCAGATAATATAGTTGAGGATTCCTCCGTTGTGGTAATACACCAGCTCCCTGTCGGTGTTGAATCTGTAACTATGACAACATGTGAACACTACGTCAGCTGCCTGTTAACGATCACGTGATTGTAATCCTACTACAAATCCACCGCTGAGGACTTATCGAGACTTATCCGTCGGAAATAATACGAGGAACGATTGATTAAATTGTGGGGTTGTTTCTGAGTCCCATCAGTGCTTTTCTTGTATGTTATATATTTTCATGTTACAGTCGTCCCTTCACTTTTTGTGATCTCACTGTATTGCAGATTTTTAGATTGTCTGTATTTAAATTTGTATCGTGGATTTTTCGCTATACCGCAGGATTTTGTCGTGTATAGATATTTTTATATGTTTATTATTTTAAGTATTTTTGTGGTAAAATAAGCAGTTTCTACCCTAACAAACTGAAAACAACATCAAAAAAATTTTTTAAAAATGATAATTAAAACATATTAAAAGAATATTTAATGGAACTAAAATACGTAGAACGCTGGGCTCTGATTGGCTCAGTAATCATAGCATCAGTCTCCTCAGACTCCCGTCTATAGCAGCATTCAGCATCTGGCCTTCTCCGTTTCACATCGACATCTGATTGCTGACTATAGTGTTGCTATGCGGTGTTGTGTTTTTGTGACATTTTTTTTTAAAAAAATTTAATTTATTTCAAGCCCTACGATGTTGATCAAACGTTCTGCTCCTTCTAAGGCTGCTGGCACCAAATCCAAGCGCCAGAGGAAGATACTTGTCATCACAGAAAATTAGAAAATTACATCGGTCTACCAGTGTAGAAAGTGTTTCAGAGCACAGGAAGTGTTTATAAGAGTGGGAGGAGGGTTTATAAAGCCTTAAAATATATATAAATAATGACATAAATATAAGATCACCACTTCGCAGATTTTTGTCCATCCCACGATAGACGAGGGACCGCTGTATTCCATTTTATTTTACCTTCACTTTATTCCATAATAATCTCTTCTTGTTTACTCCTTTATTGAATATCCATGCTCCTATAACAACTTAATTTCCCTCTAGGGATTAATAAAGTCATCGAAGTCTCATCTTTGCTTGTTATGCATTTTATATTTTTAATTTTTTGTATGTAAAAACTTACAAAGCAATAATCCTCAGTCTGCAAAGTGGGAGTTTTTCTGTCACTATTCATCTTCAGAATCGGTTTCTGGTTCCAACACATGACTAAATTACTTAATTTTACAACTTGGCAGCAGAGTAATTTTGCAGCGTTTGAGCAGGTTTGTAGGTGAGCTGGTGTGCCAGAGCTGCAGTGAGTGTTACCCCTAAACCATTTCTAGGGCAGGAAATGATTATTTTTATGGATAAATGTTCAACTTTGATACTCAAAGATGAGTTTTTATGGGTTTAATTGATGACTAGAGATGGATTGATCTGTTAAAAGTCCAGAGTCATCGGGTTCTGTTGGCAGAAATGGAAAATAACAGTCCTAATTATGTGTTTACTAGTGTTTAATTGCCTTAAAATAAGACTTTTCATTAGTTTAGAATGAGCTTTTTATATCCAAACAGGGAGTGGCACCTGTTTTATGAAGTCAGTGAATCCAGAAAACCAAACACCGGCCGAAGAAGGTTTGTTTTTAGCCTTTTAGATGATGCTGCTAAGTCCTAGTATCACATTGCTCCTTTAGATTTTGACCGATGCAAGAAAAAAATTAGAAATGACAGTTATAGAATTCACTGAGGTGGCAGTTAGGAAGAGCAGAACTGGGATGCTAAATGTTGACATCAGCATTGCTAAAGCGTTTACAATGAAAATGAACTTCTCTTTAAAATAAGTCCAGCTGATTTCTGCTGAAGCTCTTAGTAAAATATGCTGATGTTTAGCAGACATAGTGCCTACCAGCTTATTTCAATTTGTCTTGTTAGCATGCTAATATCACGGACATACGGATACAAAATCACATGACCTAAACCTAAATATGTAGTGGGTGGTGGGAATTGATGGGACTCAGAAACACCCCCACAATTTAATCAGTTGTTGCTTGTACCATTTCTGACGGATAAGTCCTGATAAGTCCGCAGTGGTGGATTTGTAGTAGGATCACAATCATAGCGTTCACTTGTTGTCATAGTTACAGTGATGCTGTGCCGCTATCTTGCAATGATACAGAAATCTTGAACAAATCCATCGATCCAGACTATAAGCTGCATCACTGCCAATTTCATCCAAATCCATTAGTCCTTTATTGAGTAATGTTGCTAACAGAGCGACAGTCAAACAGACTAACGTACGCCGATTGTCACATAACTCTGCTGTTCCTTGGCAGAGTAAAAAACAAAAAAGACGACACTAAGAAACAAGCAGTCCAATGGATAGTGCAATAATGTAGTAAAATACTGCCTGGCTGCTGTTCTAGTAGATGGATATTAACAGATGTGAAAGCAGTGAACTATTTTATAATTGGTGCAAAATAAGACATAGTGATAAAACAGTCCAGTCTGATTGTTTTCATCCATAAGATGAATAGTAGAACCAGCAGATGTGTTTGCTGTAAAAAGACAAAGTCAACATCTTACCAAGAAAAACATTCTTCTCTCGGCCAGCAAAAACTTCATTCAGACCAGATAACATTAAAATCGAATGTTTTCTCGTTATCGCCTGATCTGATCTCACTGGATGGATTCATACCTGAGAAATGACCAGATGTTATGTAAGAGGAATGGTGGAGGACAGGATGAGGGATGAGGAGAAGGTGTTAATCCGTCCAGCGCAGAATGAGGCGGCTGGTTAACATCAGAGCTCTCTGCTGCTTAGACAGTGATCCTCCAACACTCTGACCGATGGTGGGAAACAACTACGTAGTGTTTAATATACAAGTAACGGAGCTTCACTTCTGGAGGAAAACTTTTTGTTCCATTTGTTTGATGAGTTTATGTCATAAAGCTTGAAGCAAATGTTCAATCTCCAAAAAGTTGCCCTGTAAGCTTCAAAACTCAGATCTGAAAGAGATGTTTGTTTAAAAAAATGTTTACATCAGCAGGAAAAAGGAAGCATCATCAGATTTTCAACTTTCTTCTGAAAATGAACCAAATCTAAGCTTACAATTGCAATATTTCATCAACAACTGATTCTCTCTGAGTGACTCCTGGATCAATAAAATAAATGCAGCATGGCTCAAAAGCATTCACAGATGATATTCCACCAAAAGAAATGTTGTTAAAACTATTTATGTAAGGGTCTGAACTCCAAAACCTACCAATAAGTTTGAAATGCATGTTTTCATTTTTTTTAAATGTTAAAATTATACCATTTGTCAGGGACGAAGCATGTGATTTTCAACTTTCAGCTTGTTGAACCAATCAGGTCAATAAAATTACCCAAATCCCAGTCTAATCTACAGATCTTGTTTTTAAAAAATCCACCCAAATGTAAAGCATTTGCACCAGATCCTGTTTAAAAAAAAAAAAAAAAAATTTTATATATATATCTGAGAATTTAAGTTTTCGGGTTGCACTGCAGGCAGTGTTTCCACAGAGCAACTGAGTGGAAAATCCTTCCTACTGGATCAATAAAATAAATGCAGCATGGCTCAGAAACAATGAACAGAGCAGCAAGTTGTTGGAGATACATTCAGCATGGTGAAACATCTTTCTACAGATGATGAGCAGAGTAGAGAGGAAAAGTCCATAGAGGCTGGAAACATGGAAATATTTGAATATATCATGTAATATGTGGAGACAAAATGACCAAAACGAGCAAAAAAACAAGGTGGAAAATGATGGGATATAAAACGAAACAACATACAAATGACAAGAAAGAGACACAAAGTGACTAAAATGAGACATGACATGACAGAAATAAGAAACAACCACAAACATGGCGCAAAATGAGCAAAATAAAACACACAAGTTGTTGGAAGTACATGAGTAAATATACCAAGTTATTGCACGAACTTCTTCCTTGTTAATGAGCTTGTGTTGTTTCTAGTGAAAGATGCTGTAAAAAATGTATGTAAAACTTTATTAATCTCAACAGGAAACACTCTGTTCCCCCTATTTTTTTTGTGTGCTGTTTCACTCTTATTAGCAATACCACGCTATAAAAATACTCCATTACATGTAAAAGTCCTGATTTTACTTTGGCAGAAGTACAAAATGTAGTGAAAGTTCTCATTAGGTGGGTCCTCTTAAAGGTTTATAATATATTATTGGAATGTTATTTACATACAATCAGCATTTTTAGGGTGAAGTGCAGCTAATTCAGGTATAAATCTTTAAAAATGCATTGAATTATAGTTGATTGTATGCTTTGTATGTAAAAACTTCATCTTTAAAGTAACTTTAAGGTGTCAAGTTGTGTACAATGACAGTAAAGTATCTGAAAATTGCACAATAAATGAGTAAATATACCA